>NC_141813.1:8175192-8292692 GCF_057944985.1 Cucurbita pepo subsp. pepo
CAACTATTTCAACGCTTTCCTTTGTTTTTTTTTTTTTTTTTTTTTTTTTTTTTTTGCATTTGCTTCTAGTTTTTGGACCTATTTCCAGTCGATTTTGGCTAAGTTTTAATTATTCTTGCATAGTAATTTACTAGAACATTAGCCAACTTTTATATTTAGTTTTTTTTTTTTTTTTGTAATTATCTATATTTCTCTAATCCCAAAATTGAAAATACAGTCAACGATTAGAGTGATGTATCATAATTTTGATATCAAAGTTCTAATCCAAAGATCTAAATTCCTATAACATAGAGGTCCTACTCCATAGTCAATTTCTAATCTTAGATTAACATCATATTAATTCTTGAAATTTTATTTTTTAGTTTAAAACATACGCTATTCGATATGGGATCTAAAAAAAATGCATGGGATTTACACCGTTGACGAAGAAGAAGGTTTGAGAACAAGACTTTACTGCACTGGGGTCCTTTCATGTCGATCTATTCTCCCTTGTGTTGAAATATTGTGGCTCGTGACCCACACATGGCCAGTCAACTATTCTAAATCTTGCGACAAATGATTTTGTGATAAATGGAAATGTAAAATATTTACATAAATATGAGAATCAGTATTTGGTTTACACACCCTTGGAAAGAATGCTTCATTCTCCTCAAACCAATGAGGGATCTCAGTAGATAATATCTACTAGTGTTGGGAGGCTTGGGTTGAAAGTATCATTAGCTTACCCATCAATGATAAGAACTTCGTAGATTTAAACATTTCAAAGTTAAGTCATGGAAGAAAACTACCATTGTGGATATCAATTGAACTCACTAGAGTTTTAGAAGTGTGAAAACATGATTTTTAAAACTTCAAATTTTGAGAATGTATCAAAGTTCCAGTTAGTTCTCTTACACGCCACGTCACAAAACCAAGTTGATTGAAAATTTCTACTAGGGAGAAGAACAAACATCGTTATAAGTTACGCTTCATGCCCATCACTAGAAGAAGGGCTTGACGACCTCCGACCTTGTGGTTAACAGCCACACGCTCTAACCAACTGACCTATTCCAGCCAATCATTTGTTACAATCCAAGTCCACCACTAGTTGATATTGAATGGTTTCGTTCGTTACGTATCGCTGTCAGCCTCACATTTTTAAACCGTATCTAATAAGGAGAGGTTTTTAGACCCTTGTAAGAAATGTTCCTTCACCTCTCCAATCGACGTGTGATCTACTTATCCAACCCTTCTGAGAGCCAAGCGTCCTCACTCGCATATCGCTTAGTGATTAGTTCTGATATCATTTGTAATAGTCCAAGCGCACTGCCCATTAGATATTGGCATCAGCCTCACAGTTTACACACCCATATAAAGAATGTTTCATACCCTCTCAAACCAATGCGGGAGTGGATAATATCTACTATCGTTGTGGGCTTGGGTCAAAAGCATCATTAGTTTATCAAATGATAATAAGATAAGAAATTTGTAGATTTTAACTTTTCAAAGTGATATGGAATCAACCGAAGGGAAAGTATGGAACCTCGTTTCTAAACTCGTGATTCGAATATCAAATGTATAATAAGAAATTTGTAGATTTTAACTTTTCAAAGTGATATGGAATCAACCGAAGGGAAAGTATGGAACCTCGTTTCTAAACTCGTGATTCGAATATTAAATGATAATAAGAAATTTGTAGATTTTAACTTTTCGAAGTGATATGGAATCAACAGAAGGGAAAGTATGGAACCTTGTTTCTAAACTCGTGATTCGAATCACTCCACAAGAGTTTTGATCAAATACCGCTTGAATAACTCTAGCATGCTCTCATCAAAGCATTCTTTTTTTAATTCCAAAATGTGATGTCTAGAAAAGAAGGCTTACAGAGCGTTTACAAAAAAGCTATTATTTTTTTAATTAAAAAATGTCTCTAATCAAAGAAAAGAAGGCTTATATAGCCTTTACAGTAACGAAGACTTATATAGCCTTTACACAAAAGAAGTTAATGGTGGGTTACAATCTAACCTTTAACTCCTGTATTAAAAATTAGTTTAAATATGACCAACAAATATTTAAATTATAATTAAATGGGGCAAGGAATGAAATGTGCTTATTAGACACATAAATATTGCTTATTAGTCAAATATTTAAATTATATTTAAATGGTGCACTAAACTAGTTCCTAAATTACTAGTCACATAAATTTCGTGGAGTTCATTAAATGCAACTTAAAATGTATTTAATGCATCTCTTTCTTGACGCTCAATTTTGCACAACATTTTAAGAGAGGTCTCCAACGATTTCTAGACTTTCCTTTGATGAGCTCACCATCGCTTGAATATAAGTGAACAAGGTTTGTTGTAGCTTCTTGGCTCTCGTCCTTGTAATTGGACCTTGAGGTATGGAAATTCCTTGGTCGTGGTTCATATCATTCTCCCTCTCTTGAGAAGGATTCGTCCTCGAATCCCAGCTATCACCTACATCAAAAGGACTCAAATCAACAACATTAAAAGTTGCACTAACACCATACATACCTGGTAAATCAATTTTATAAGCATTGTCATTGATACGTTCAAGAACTTGAAAAGGTCCATCTCCTCATGGTAAAAGCTTAGATTTTCTTTGAGTAGAAAATCTTTCTTTTCGGATATGCACCAAAACCCATTCTCCTAGCTTGAAGATAACAATCTTGCGTCCTTTATTAATTTGGGTGGCAACCTTGGAATTTTGCTTCACAATTTGTTCTTTTACTTGCTTGTGTAGTTTATAAACAAACTCAACCTTGGAATTTGCATCAAAATTCACAAACTCTTATGACGGCATAGGTAACAAGTCAATGGGGGGTTAAAGGATTAAAGCCATAAACAATTTCAAAAGGTTTGCATTTAGTAGTGGTATGAACAACCCTATTGTATACAAATTCTATAAATGACAAACAATCCTCTTAAGTCTTAAGATTCTTATCAATAATAGCCCAAAGCTCAGTAGTCATTGTTCGGTTAACAACTTCAGTTTGAGGATGACAAGTAGTTGAATATACTGGCTCACTTCCTAACTTACCCAATAAAACATGCCAAAAATGGCTTCAAAATTTTACATGGCGAATATGCAACTCATCCCCAATATACATGCGAATTTGATGATAACCCAATTTTAAATTAATCTTAGTAAAAAGACGGCATCCATGCAACTCATCAAGCATATCATCTAATCTAGGAATTTGATGCCTATACTTTATAGTTATCTTGTTTATAGCCCTACAATCAACACACATACACTAAGAACCATCTTTCTTAGGTACAAGAATAACTGGAACAAAACAAGGACTCAAACATTCACGTACATACCCTTTAGCAAGGAGTTCACTTACTTGCCTTTGTATCTCTTCGGCCTCCTTTGGATTAGTCCTGTTGGTTGGTTTGGAATGGGCTCGCTAGGAATGAAGTCAATCTTGTGTTCAATCCCTCTAAGTGGTGGAAAACTACTAGGCATCTCCTCGAAAAAGAAATCTTCAAACTCTTGCAAAAGCACAACAAAATCACTAGGCAAAGAAGGATTCAGTGTGTTAGTAAAGTTACAAGACCCTTTGCACATAAGTACAAGAATAGTCTGGTTAGAGAGCAAAACATTCCTAGCCTCACTTGATCTAACATACAAGCTTATAGATTTGACTTTTCTCTATTTTTTTTTTTTTTTTTTTTTCTCTAGGCTGGGTCCTACTCTTGCTTTTCACTTAAGCTCTTTTTTTCACTTGATTCTTTTTCAATCTTTGCTTTTGCATCCGCCTCTTGCATTTTCTTTTCAAATTTGCAATGATCAATAAGTACATCTTTTGGAGACAATGGAAAAAAAGTAGTTTTTCTACCCTTGTGAGTAAAAGAGTATCGATTTGCATACCCATCATACATTACTCGACGATCAAATTGCCAAGGCCTCCCCAGTAGTAAATCTCCAACATGCATGGATACAACATCACATAAAATATCATCAACATATTTTCCAATATTAAAAGAAACAAGAGCTTGTTGAGTTACCCGTACTTCCCTACGATCACTCAACAATTGAAGCTTGTAGGATCTTGGATGTGGTTGTGTCTTTAAATTTAATCTTGTGACTAGAATGGAACTCACAACATTGGTGCAACTCCCGCTATGAATGACAACACTACAAAGGCACCGAGTTTGAAATAAGTTCTCTCGTTGGTCTAAGTCGTCCTCCTTAATGTGGGTGTTTAGAGCTCGTCGAGTAACCATAGATATATGTGTAGGGTCCTCTTCACTAAACTCCTCACTCTCATCATTTTCCTCATTTATGTAGTCATGTGCCTCGTCATCTGTAACAATTTCTCCCTCCTTAATGGTCATAATTCTTGTATTTGGGCAATCTCTACTCTAGTGTCTACCCCTTGACATCTCCAACACTTTAAATCCCTATTTCGAACATTAGACTTTTCTATTTTTTCTTTCACTGTTCTAGAATTCTCACCTTTCTCAAATTTAGCTTGAGGCTTCTCACGAATCTCTTGATTTCTATGCTTATAATCAATGTTCTTACTATCCTTTTTTCATGTAGAAGTAGAATTGGAATATGTTTTTGTAACACCGAAAAAAGATAAATAGAAATAGAAAAAGAAAAAAAAATAGGAAAAGTCAGGGGAAAATAGGTAAATTTGCCCCGCCAACCACCTAAGTGGTCCAAATGAAACCCCATACAGAGTACTGCAAAAGAGAAATAGTGAGAGAAAGGGGTTGAGAGAACCTAGAGAGAGGAGAAAGGATGAACCGCGGGAAGACTCACCAAAAACTACCGTCGCAGTCTATTCCGGTGAAGATCATGATGCAAGGAGATGAAGATCATGATGCAGTGAGACTTTCTTGGAATGGAAAAAAGAATGTGGGTGGCCGGAGTCCCATTTTTCATCCAGAAATCGAAAAACCCGCCAGGTAAGGATCTTGAACGTTTTCTTAGATCTACGGTTTTCCTTTGTGAATCAAGATCTGAAATCTTGATATATTCATCTAGGAACAACTCTACGCATGATCTGTGAAGAAGTTTGGCCGAGATCTCAACCTGAAGGCGGAGGTCCGAGAGTCATCTGAGAATGGTGAGCAAACTTCCGACGTTCTGAACTCGTCTGGTAGTCAAGCAAAAAATTACAAAAAAAAAAAATACTAGGATGTAGCCCGTAACACGATCTAGAACTTTGCCGAAGGAATCATATCGATCCGATCTACGGATCAAAAGATATGAAAATCGGAAATGGGGACTGTGTTTCGGTTTTCAGAGGACAGAGAAGAAAGAAGAAGAAAAAAAAGGGGGGCGGCCGGCGAGCGGCGGAGGGCGGCAACAGGCGCCAGACATGCGTCGACCATCGGCTGGAGCAACGCAGCTCCAGCGAGGCGTCGACACGTGTCGCCTGCAAGCCAGGCCAAACCACAAACGCGAGCCGAGCTGACCAGACCCACTGACCCGTGACTACGCGGAAGCGGGCGCGCATGCAACCTGTGACTGGCGCCTTCCCGCGCGCGTGACCACGCACTCCCAGTGCGCTGCTGGCGCGTGAGCGCGCGTGGAACGGCCAATTTGGCCCGATTGCTTTCTGTTTGCCTGATTTTTGTCCCCATTCCAGTTCTAATACTTTTTTTACATGAATAGGGATCTAATTTAAAGAAATCAGTATTTTTGGACACCTCACGGGCAAAGAAACACTAGCAAAAAGGGCACGCGTCAACCAGGTAAGTCACCACCCGATATTTAGGAAGAAATACTTATAGGATTCGCTTGGATTGCATGCATGCTAATAGTTTTACTTCAGATTAGCTCTCCATGTAAATTGTTAGTCAGAGTATTTGATATGATTGTATTGGGTGAATTACATGAGTGTTGTTGTATGCTTCATGCTTCCGCTGTATGTATGCATGCATTTAATTTATATTGCAATTGTGTATTCCGTGTTCCGGGTGCTTGATGGACGAATTCGCCCCATTGAGCGTGAATTTCGTGCTCTGGGTGCTTGATGAAGGTCATCGCCTCGTTAAGCCGGTATGCCTAGTTTGCATGAATTATATAGTATGATGTTAGAACACGATTGCATGCACACTATGTTAATTTCTAGGGCCCATTTCTATGATAAACTTAGGGAATTATTGTTAGGAGCGATATGTCGCTCCAGCCAGATTTAATTTTCTCCTAGGAACTTAGCGGTTTACCACGGCAAGAAGGTACCTCGGAGTGTTCATAGATTGCTAGCGTGAGAACGGTATCTATAGCTTCGTGGGAGGACCAAGGGACCCTGACCAGTCCTTATTACTCTTAGCCATTTCGCATGGGAAATGTGTCCCCACATCGTACAACCCATTAGCTGCATGGGAACGGGTTGGGTCGCGCCCCCCATAGGGGGGACTATATGGGCGTAGGGGTATTCAGCACACCCCTAGGCTAGATACCATGTAGTCCCAGATAGCCATGTAGAAGTAGCACCTCATAGAGAGATACCGACCACATTAGCTTGGCATAAGGAACCTCTAGGCGTTTAATGAAAGGACGATGAGCCGCTGAAACCCAAGAGGCAAGCCCCAAGGGACTAAGATTAGAACCAGATGTCCTAGAACCGAAGTAGGAAACCGTGAGAATTCTGTTAAATTAAGATGCGAATAGAGCCTACAAGTAGGTGGCTTACTGAGTATAATTTTTATACTCATTATTTTCTACTTTTTTTTGTCAGGTGCCGGTCGAGGTGGAGGAATGTTCGAGAGCTGTGCGGTCACGGAGGGGGTCGTTCCGGAGCGTCAGTCCCTTTTCGGTCTTTTGGAGTCTTTTGCGAATTCATTTTAATTTTGTATTTGTAATTCCTTTTATATTTGTATTTTAACAAAACTTTTCTAGATTTTGTTTTAATTAAATGGTATTTTTACCTTTCATTTTTTTTTCGATTTCATCTTTTTAGTCACGATTCGATTTTTCGAAGCCTCGAAAATCGAGTCGTGACAGTTTTAGAAGAATACCGTTGAGACCTTCGTTGGATTTGCCTCTAGATCTTAATTACAATGTGCAACAACTCCTCGATATCAGAATAAGTCTGTAAATCAGTCTTGTCTGCAATCTCTGTGTTTAACCCATTAAGAAATCGCGCCATGAGAGTTTCGATGTCCTCATCGAGATCAAGTCAATCCATCAATGTATCCATCTCCTTGTAATAATCCTCCACAGATTTGCGTCCTTGTTTCAATGCTTGAAGCTTTTGCACCATGTCTCATTAAAAATAATGTGGAACAAAACACTTCCGCATGAACTCTTTGAACTCGTACCATGAATTAATTAGTGCTTCAAGATTTCTTCTCCTACTTGACATCTAACCCTACCTTCTTTTCATCACTAAAATTATGACAGTTGAACACCGACTCCACCGTTTTCTCCCATTCAAGGTACTCCTCTGGATCGATTTTGCCATAAAACTTGGGAAGTTTTAATTTGATTCTCCCCACGTTACGATCAATTCTATTGTCATAAAGAACTCATTGTGGTAAATTATGATACCTTCTTCCACGGACTCTCCCTTGCATCGAGCCACGACCAACCGCATGTGGATTATGCTCGTGTTGTTCAGAATTATCTTCCTCATATTGATCAGTAGATTGGGCAGGTAGTGGAATCCTCTCTTGAGCTTGATTTTGAATTTAAAATCTACCTATTTGATTGGTCAACTCTTCTATTCCTCAAATTAGTCTTTCCATGGTTCGTTGTTGTGCTTCTCTCAATCGTGCATCAATAATGTTAGGATTGTCGTCTGGATTTACCATGCTACAAAAGAAAGTTAAAAGAAAAAAAAAAAAAAAAAGGACCTCACAAGTGCTCCCTCACGTGTGTTCACATGTAAATGTAGTTCACTCGTGCTTAGCACTCAACACTGGAATCAATGTATTATTCCCTTACAATCTCACCCTCACAATTGAGAACAAACAAATCACACTCCAAAAAAAATTGGGATGTGAGACAAGTTATGTTATAGAGGTGAGTGCAATTCAAAGTGAATACACAGCACACTCAACACATAAACAAGGGTATTAGAGGAGCAATCCAATAACATATCAGAGTTACATATACTAATAAAGAGGAAAAAAAAAAACATTTAACACCAATAAGCTTTCTTTCTTTTTTTTTTTTTTATTCCATAATATTGGCAAAAATGTAATAAATTTACCGAAAATTGATTTAGAAGATCTTAAAGAAGAACAAAGTGTTGATAAGATCCAGATCTAACGCTTTATAAAATATGTCAACATGAATTAAAGCACAAAAATAATATTTTTATTTTGTTATTTTTTGTGCTTTATATTTTTTTTAGACAGAATGTGAACATACTATACAAATTGAATATATATATGGAATCAACCTAAGGGAAAGTATGGAACGGATTGCCTTGGTGATCAAGATCAAGAGTAAAAAAAACTTGTTTCTCAACTCATGATTCGAATCACTTCATAAGAGGTTTGATCAATACCACTTGATTGACACTAGCATAGCATGCAAATTCTAACCACTTGAATTTGCAAAGAAAATCTTAGTTCTCTCCAACGCTAAAAAAAAAAAAAAGAAATTCTATTCTTTTTTTTATTCAAAAAATGTGATGTCTCTAATCAAACGAAAGAAGGCTTTATATAAGCCTTACAACGTTAATGTATGTGACACATAACTCCCAAATTAAATTGGCTAGTAAATGAGAAATACCATGACCTCTATATTAAAATGACTAATTAATGGTGGAATATTCTAACCTATGTGGGTTACCATGTAACTTAATTCCTATATTAAAAACTAGCTTAAATATAACAAATAATTCAAGCCCACCACTAGTTTATTTTGTCTGCTTTCGTTCATTAAGTATTGCTATCAGTCTCACGATTTTAAACTGCATCTGATAGGAAGAGGTTTTCAGACCCTTGTAAGAAATGTTTCTTCACCTCTCCAATCAATGTGGGATCTCACTATCCACACATTCTAAGTGCCAAGCATACTCACGGGTACATCGCCTAGTGACTAGCTCTAATATCATTGGTAAAAGTCCAAGTGCACTGCTAGCAGACATTGTCCATTTTGGCCCATTATGTATTGTCGTCAGCCTCAAAGTTTTAAAATGCGACTATTAGGGAGAGGCTTCAGTACCTTTATTAGGATTGTTTCGTTCCTCTCTCCAATCGCTAGTATATATTATCTATTTTAATCTATTACGTATCGTCGTCAGCCTCACAATTTTAAAATGCGTCTACTAGGGAGACGTTTACACACCCTCGTTCCTCAATCCAATTGCTAGTAGTTATTATCTATTTTAATCCATTACCTATCGCCGTCAGCCTCACAGTTTTAAAACGCGTCTACTAGGGAGACGTTTGCACACCCCCGTTCCAAAATCCAATCGCTAGTAGTTGTTATCTATTTTAATCTATTACGTATCGCCGTCAGCCTCACAATTTTAAAACACGTCTACTAGGGAGACGTTCGCACACCCATCTAAGAAATGCTAAATTTCTCTCTCAAACAAATGCGGGATTGCACAATAAGCAGTCAAGATTATCGAGTGGTCTAAGGCGCTAGACTCAAGTTCTTGTCCCTGTAATAAAGCGTGGGTTGTTCAAATCCCACTTTTGACAACTCATATTATTGTGAGGCAAAAGGCGAGCAAAAGTGGATAATATCTACTATCGTTCAGGGCTTGGGTTGAAAGCATAATTAATTATCCAAAAATGATAAGAACATCCTAGAATTTAACTTTTCAAAGTTAAGAAATAGAACTTGATAGATATCAATTGATCTCACTAGAGTTTTAGAAGTGTCAAAATATGATTTTTAAAACATCAAATTTTGAAAATATCTAGAAGTTCTATTACATGCCATGTCATGAGCCCAACTTCATTAAAAAAATTTGTATGCTTCATTCCCATCGCTAGAAGGAGGGCTTGAACCTCGTCACACGCTCTAACCAACTGAGCTATTCCAGCCAATCATTTGTTACAATCCAAGACCACCATTAGTTGATATTGTCTGCTTTCGTTCGTTACGTATCGCTGTCACACTCATGGTTTTAAACCGCATCTACTAAGGAGAGGTTTTCAAACCCTTGTAAAAAATGTTTCTTCACCTCTACAATCGATGTGGGATCTCACAATCCACTCTTCTGAGGGCCAAGCGTCCTCACTGGCGCATCGCCTGGTGACTAGCTCTGATATCATTCGTAAAAGTCCAAGCACACTACTAGCAAACATTGTTCATTTTTTCAAAATAGGTATTGCCATCAGCCTCACAGTTTTACAAGTCTATTAGGGAGAGGTTTTCGCACCCTTATTAGGATTGTTTCATTCCTCTCTCCAACAGTTAGTACATATTATCTATTTTAATCCATTACGTATGGTTGTCGGCCTCACAGTTTTAAAACGTGTCTATTATGGAGATATTTACACACCCATATACGGAATGCTAAACTCCCCAATCAAACCAATTCGAGAACACACCAATAGCAGTCAGGATGGCCGAGTGGTCTAAGGGGCCAGACTCAAGTTCTGGTCCTCGTAAGAGGGCGTGGTTTCTCAATCCCACTTCTGACATTTCATATTATTGTGAGGCAAAACACGAGCCGAAGTAGATAAAATCTACTATTATTGTGGGCTTTAGGTCGAAAGCATCATTGTTAATCAATGATAAGAACTTCCTACCATGGTGGATATCAAATGACAAGCCAGTGTTTTCCGAAAGTGAAAAAATGATTTTTTGAGAATATCTGTAAGTTCAAGTTAGTTCGTCACAAACCGAAGTTGATTGAAAATTTATACTAGAGAGAAGCACCAACACCCATTATGATAAGGTATGCTTCCTTTGCATCGCTAGAAGGAGGGCCTGAACCTCCAACCTTGTGGTTAACCACACGCCCTAACCAACTAAACTATTCCAGCCAATCATTTGTTACAATCCAAGACCACCATTAGTTGATATTGTCTGCTTTCGTTTGTTCGTATCGCTGTCACCCTCATGGTTTTAAACTGCATCTACTAAGGAGAAGTTTTCAGACCCTTGTAAGAAATGTTTATTCACCTCTCCAATCGATGTGGGATCTGAAAATCCACCCCTTCTGAGGGCCAAGCGTCCTCACTGGCGCATCGCCTGGTGACTATCTCTGATATCATTCGTAAAAGTCCAAGCGCACTGCTAGCAGACATTCTCCATTTTTTCCCATTAGGTATTGTCGTCAGCCTCACAGTTTTAAAACGCGCCTATTAGAAGGTAGTTTTCGCGGCTTGTTAGGATTGTTTCGTTCCTCTCTCAAATAATTAGTAGATATTATCTATTTTAATTTGTGACGTATCGTCGTCAGCCTCATAGTTTTAAAACGCGTCTACTATGGAGACATTTACACACTCATATACGGAATGCTAAACTCCGCTCTCAAACCAATCCAAGAACACATCATTAGCAGTCAGGATGGTTGAGTGGTGTAAGGCACCAGACTCAAGTTTTTGTTCTCGTAAGAGGGCGTGGGTTTAAATCCTGTGGGTTTAAATCCCACTTCTGTCATCTCATATTATTGTGAGGCAAAATTGTCCATTTTTTCCCATTAGGTATTGCTGTCAGCCTCACAGTTTTAAACTATTAGAGAGAGGTTTTCGCGGCTTGTGTTACGATTGTTTCGTTCCTCTCTCCAACAATTAGTAGATATTAGAGAGAGGTTTTCGCGGGTTGTGATAGGATTGTTTGGTTCCTCCCTCCAACAAACAATGAGTAGATATTAGAGAGAGGTTTTAGCCGCTTGTGATAGTATTGTTTCGTTCCTCTCTCCAACAAACAATGAGTAGATATTAGAGAGAGGAGACAATTAGTAGATATTAGAGAGAGGTGTTCGCCCCCTTGTGTTTCCTCTCTCCAACAATTAGTAGATATTAGAGAGAGGCGACAATTAGTAGATATTAGAGAGAGGTTTTAGCAGCTTGTGTAAGGATTGTTTTGGTTCCTCTCTCCAACAATTAGTAGATATTAGAGAGAGGTTTCAGCCGCTTGTGTTAGGATTGTTTCCTTCCTCTCTCCAACAATTAGTAGATATTAGAGAGAGGTTTTAGCCGCTTGCGTTAGGATTGTTTCGTTCCTCTCTCCAACAATTTAGTAGATATTATAGAGAGGTTTTCGCTTCTTGTGTTAGGATTGTTTCGTTCCTCTCTCCAACAATTAGTATATATTATCTATTTTAATTCGTAACATATCTTCGTCAGCCTCACAATTTTAAAACGTGTCTACAATGGAGACATTTACACACTCATATACAGAATGCTAAACTCCCCTCTCAAACCAATCCAGGAACACATCATTAGTAGTCAGGATGGCTGAGTGGTCTAAGGCGCCAGACTCAAAAGTTTTGGTCCTCGTAAGAGGGCGGCATGGGTTCAAATCCTTTGGAGAAATTCTTTGTAATGTTTTACCAATGCATGCTAGAGACATTGCTTGGCCGATCATGACAATTTGACAGGAAGGGTTATGTATGATGGCTATTTAAATAGGTAATTCTTTTGTAAAAGATGGTAGAAAAACCACTTTGTACCTGCAAATATATTTGAATTAAAGTTTGAAGGGAAAAAGAGTTGAGGGAAAAAGAGTTGAAAGAAAAACAAGAGTCGTGAAAAAATAGAGAAAAGATAATGAAATTGAAAAAAAAAAAAAGGAAAGAATGTGAGTTGTTTGGCTAGAGTTGGAGAGGTTAGAAGGGCAATGTTCTCACAAAAAAATCATCATTGTACTTGTGTACAAGGAAGGATGTTTAGTCTCTAACGATAACAATTTGTCTTTGCCTAGTATGTTTCAATCTCTTTTACAGGAATTTGATGACGTATTCCAAGATGAAGTTCCTAAAGGACTACCTCCCATTAGAGGTATTGAACATAAAATAGAGTTCATTCGAGGGGCAGTCATTCCTAATAGGCCAGCTTATAGAGCCAACCCAACTGAGACTAAAGAAATTCATAGGTCAGTAGAGGAGCTCATGAAGAAGGGCTATATACGAGAGAGTTTGAGCCCATGTTCTGTACCAGTCTTATTGATCCCAAAGAAAGATGGAACGTGGTGCATGTGCGTGGATTGTAGAGCCATCAACAAAATCACAGTGTGGCAACACTACTTATGGCCTAGAGAATTTGTGATCTACTCTGATCATGAAAGCTTGAAGTATATTAAGGGTCAAAGCAAACTGAACCGTAGGCATGCAAAGTGGATGAAGTTTATTGAAACATTTTCGTATGTCATCAAATATAAGCAAGGTAAGGATAATGTGGTAGCTGATGCATTATCTAGAAGGTACAATCTTTTTACTTCTGTTAGTGCAAAAATTCTTGGATTTGAGCATATTAAAGAATTATATCGAGATGACCAAGACTTTGGAATTATTTATGCATCGTGTCTTACAAAAACAGCTGTGGATGATTATTATGTATTTCATGAATTCTTATTTAAGAAAAGTAAGCTTTGTATTCCTAAATGCTCTATCAGAGATTTGCTCGTAAAAGAAGCACATGGTGGTGGCTTAATGGGACATTTAAGGATTAATAAAACTTATAATATGTTGCATGAACACTTCTTTTGGCCAAAAATGAAGCATGATGTTCATAAATTTTGTAGTCAATGTTTTAAATGCAAAGAAGCTAAGTCTAGATCACAACCAAATGGATTGTACACTCCTTTGAATGTACCTAACGAACCTTGGACTAATATACCTATGGATTTTGTTCTTGGTTTACTGCACACTAAACAGGGTAAAGATAGTATTTTTGTTGTGGTAGGCAGATTTAGTAAAATGGCTCGTTTTATTGCATGCAACAAGATGGATGATGCAAAACATGTTGTTGACTTATTCTTTATGAAGGAGTAAGATTACATGGAAGCCCTAGAATAATTGTCAGTGATACGGATGTTAAATTTTTAAGTCATTTTTGGAAAATATTGTCGGGTAAAATGGGTACCAAGTTGTTGTCTTGAACTACATGTCATACTCATATTGGTGGGTAAACTAAGGTGGTTAATAGAACTTTAGGGGCATTGCTTAGGGCTATTATTTCTAAGAATGTTAAGTCTTGGGACGAATGTTTGCGATTTGTAGAGTTTGCATATAATAGAACAATTCATACTACCACTCATTGTTCTTCTTTTGAATTTGTTTATGGATTTAATCCACTTATGCTTCTTAATTTGCTCCATATTTCTTCTAATATTTTTGTGAGTGAAGCAGCCACAAGTCAGACAGATTTGATCAAAACATTGCACAAAAAGGTGAATGAGCAAAATTTGAAATAAAATTTCAAAGTTGTTTCAAGAATTAACAAAGGACGGAAGGAAATCATTTTTCAATCTAATGACTGGGTTTGGATACATTTTTGCAAGGAATGATTCCTATCTCAAATGAAAATAAAGTTACATCCAAGAGGGGATGACCCTTATCAAGTCCTTGGAAGAATTAATAACAATGCATATAAAATTGATCTTTCCATAGAATTACCAGTATATTCTACTTTCAATGTCACTGACTTGAGTCTTTTTGTTGTAGGGGATGATTTTTCTGATTTGAGGATGAATACTTTTGAAGAGGGGGAAGATAATAAGGATCATAGTGTTCCAAATGTTCAAATTGAACCTATTACACGATCCAAGGCTAAAAAGATTCAACAAACATTCATTCTCATCTACAAAATTGGATAGGCTTGGTTCAACCATCATTTCATGTTTTACAAGATTTGATTGAGGAATGACAATTTGGAACTTCAGGAGTGAATATTGTTGGGTTTTATGTCCTAAAACTCATAGTTTGTAAACAAAAACATATTCTATTTTCAATAAAGTTATTATTGTTGTTTATTCAGTAAAGATTGTTATTGAATAAAGTGACCTTTACGATCATTAATCTAAATCCAATAAACTAAGAACACTCTGGCTATAGTATGATTACTTGAACTATATATAGAGATATAAAAGTGGATCAAGTTCAAGTATATAGTCAAAATGATCTATAGTATAAGGATAAGGCTGAGTACTTTATTCTGGGGACACTATGGATGCGGCCCACTTTTGTATATGATATAAACAATGTGATCACTAAATTGTACATGTGGAGACATGTGAGTGGGGGCATCCTATGCAATGAGTATTGCATAAGATCGGACCATGAAGAAAACCACTATCACTTTATAATATCGTTTACTGTTGAGACTGATTTTCTTTTCATTCGATAACCTAGGTAACTCGGTTTTAATCCTGAGCTAACCATGAACTCCTGTTTATTCGGAATTATCCTTAGATTGATATGGGTGAGAGTGACTCTAGTTCGCCGACTCAATAGGCCTCCCATTTCAGGGGTAAGACTGGGTGAATGGCTGGGGACGTGGGGTGCAAGATGGAATTCACTCCTACCCACTTTTAGGGATAGAAGAGAGGTAGTTCCCTTAAGCACTGACTCCAGGTCTTGAACAAGGGGCCCCACCGTTTCATTGGCCTAAGAGGGATTCAGTTTACTGGTTGGACTACAAACCAATTGTTCATTAGAGGATCAGTGAGACATAAGGAACAAAAAGTAACTTTAGGGGTAAAACTCAACATCTTGACCCATGTTTATTATGTTGATCAATGAATCTTGACCCAATTCAATTTAGTGGGATCTTTCATTCACTTTTTTTTTTTCCATTAAGAACGTTTTATAAACCTCTTAGACTTCCGAATTTGGAGTATCCTACTTTCACGCAATTCACACAACAAGCAATCGATATTTGTAGTGTTGTTCTATTTGTAGTAGCGGTCCTTGTATATCGTATTAACAATCGAAAGATGATCAAAAGAAAAATCTCTATTTGACCAGGTTTCTTCCTTTACCTATGAATTTAATTGGATCTTTAATTGAACCGTTGGGGTATGGGAGAAGTTAGGGTATGGGAGAAGAAGAAAGGGAAGAAGAAGAGAGAGGCCAACGAGGGAAGGAATGAACTATTATAACCTTTGAACCGAGTAAATATTTACAAGCCTAAAACAATAGGGAAAGTTGTGTCAAATCTCAAGAACACAAAAGGGAAAATGATATCAAATCTAAAAACCTAAAAACCTAAAAAGCAAGATGTTCTAACAAGTAACTTGAACAGCGAGCCGATTACGTTTCTTGCAACCAGTTGTCCCAAGATTCTTTTCTGAAACATTAATGGAGCATTTCCCTTTGTCCAAGACATGCGTGTAATTTCAATCAAAATTCAAACAAACTCATCAGAAAAACCCAAAACCCAAAACCCACAGTGTCATCCATTAGAAAAAAACCCAAAACCAGAGTATCATCTATTTAACAAAAACAGAGTTATACCTTCTTGATGACTAATAAGACAGTGGAGGACTAGCAGGAACCCTTCTAGAAATTATCACAAGTGCCATGGGGTTCCAAAAGCTCACAAATTTGATACCAGAGATGGTTCGATCATGGCATGATAGCTCCAACGTGCTTCCAGCATAAGGCATTGCACATACCTTTTTCACCCTCGTTGTTTAGATATCTATATCCAATGGCGTCCCACCAAACTTTTCGAATAAAATCAGTGTGTTCTCTTCCCCATAATTCAGGTAAGATCTTGGGATATGGTACCTGAAAGTTTAAAAAAAAAACAAGATATTCACTTAAGCTAAAAGTTGTAGTATGTTGAATAGATAGTTCAAAATCTAAGAACTCCTCAAGAACATACCATCTTTGAATAGGTTTTCCACCGTTAGTGGCACATTTGCCATCAGGGTAAGCCCCACGGAAGTCACAATTTGAAGAGCAGCCATTCTCATTTGAAAGATAACTTGGCCAATACCTTCCAATGCTTAGTCCATTAACCCAAGCATGGCCCTTCCCCATGCCCATCAAATCCATTATCATTGCTTCACTTCCGCTTGGAGTTTGGAAAGTAAACATACAAAAAAAAAAAAAAAAAAAAAAAAAAAAAAAATTTACGAACATTTCAAATTATTATACTAACAAGAACACTTCAAAACTGAAGCGATTCAGTACCTTATACCAAATGAAAATTATAATCAATGGGAGATTGCCACAGTCCCAGGGCTCCCTTTATTGACAATTGGGATTGAAAAATTCAAACTTTTCACCATCCAAACCAACCTTGTAATACCAATCATCGCTTGAAAAATTCATTATTGTTTCTCCATCAATTCAACTGGTCCATGAACTCCTACATCAGAATTCTCAAAGTGTGCTCCATAATTTTGTTCATCAATTCAAAATATCAGGTTGGTATGGAAGAGTTTGAGAAGGGTTGTTTTCAAATTTCATTCAACTTTTCATGTACTTGCAATCAAACTATGGCACTTAGTAGGTTAATTTGGTTGTATCCATACAATAGATCGTTGATTTTCTTCTCAAATAAGAAACTATATTTGTCCTTTTGAGCATGTTGTGATCTTGGAATTGAATTATGAAGCAAGTTATCATGTCATTTGATGAACATAAATGATCTAAGAGTAGTGAGTTTATAAATATGCCTCCTGTTCAAGAATGCATGGAAGTATGTAGCCACTAGTCTTAACACGATGGAAGCTGAAGGTAGGATTATTCTAATGAGTATGATTAAGATTAATTAAGTGAGATTTGAGAAATGATAAAACCAAAAAAAAGTTTACCGGGTGATGTACCAGGTTTCTCCCTTATTGTTGTTTGAGTACGCCTCCTCCCTTATTGTTGTTTGAGTGTTTAAGGCACCCGTCTCAAATTTGGGGTCTAAGGACCAAAAAAAAAGTTTACCTAGTGATGTACCAGGTTTCTCCCTTATTGTTGTTTGAGTACGCCTCCTCCCTTATTGTTGTTTGAGTGTTTAAGGCACCAGTCTCAAATTTGGGGTCTAAGGCACTCATCTCAAATTCTGGTTAAGAGGGCGTGAGTTTATATCCCATTTTTTACAACTTTATATAGTTGTGAGGCTGATGCTGAGCCAAAGTTTCACGTTAGACGCCTTCTCTCTAATTGTTGTTTGAGTGTTTAAGGCACCCGTCTCAAATTCTGGTTTAGAAGGCGTGAGTTTATATCCCATTTTTGACAACTTTATATAATTGTGAGGTTGATGCTGAGCTAAAGTGGATAATATCTACTTGCGTTAGGTGATTGGGTTGAAAGAATCATTATCTCGAAGTTCCAGTTAGTTCTCTTACACACGTCACAAACCCAAGTTGATTCAAAATTTCTACTAGGAAGAAGCAAAGGAGGGCTTAAACCTCTAACCTTGTGGTTAACAACCACACGCTCTAACCAACTGAGTTATTCCAAGCAATCATTTGTTATAGTCCAAGCCTACCACTAGTTGATATTGTCCGCTTTCGTTTGTTACGTATTGCCGTCAGCCTCATGGTTTTAAACCGCATGTACTAGGGAGAGGTGTTCAAACCCTTGTAAGAAATGTTTCTTCCCCTCACCGGTAGATGTGGGATCTCACAATCCACCCCTTCTGAGGCCCTCCAGTAGATGTGGGATCTCATAATCCACCCCTTCTGAGGGCCTAGCGTCCTCACTCGCACATCGTCTGGTGACTAGCTCTAATATCATTTGTAAAAGTCCAAGCTCACTACTAATAAACATTGTTCAGTTTGGCCCATTAGGTATTTCCATCGGCCTCACAGTTTTAAAACCTGTCTATTAGGAAAAGGTTTTCGCACCCTTACAAGGATTCTCCGTTCCTCTCTCCAACAACTAGTGGATATTGTCTATTTTAATCCGTTACGTATCGCCGTCAGCCTCAAAGTTTTAAAATGCGTCTATTAGAGAGACGTTTACACACCCTTATAAGGAATGCTTCATTCCCCTCTCAAACCAATGTGAAATCTCACACTAAGCAGTCACGATGGCTGAGTGGTCTAAGATGTTAGACTTAAGTTTGGTCCTTGTAAGAGGGTGTGGTTTCATATCCCACTTTTGACAATGCATATTATTGTGAACTAATTTTTCGCAGATGGCTAAGTGGTCTAAGGCGCTAGACTTAAGATTGGTCCTCGTAAGAGGGTGTGGTTTCATATCCCACACTTTTGACAACTCATATTATTGTGAACTAATTTTTGCAATGCGAATCTATGGACGGTGTATCTCATCTCTTGGGTGAACTAATTTTTAATTCCTCAGAATTAGTCAGCTTGCGTTGTCACAATAGTGAATAGGTTGGCGCAGTAGTAGGTTCGATCTAAGTTGTTGAATAGTGCTACTGAGGTGTAGAGGAAATACGAGGTGGTCGGGCTTTAGTGACATTGTTCACCCTGTTAATGGACTTGTAAGCAGTCTTAAATTTTCTTAGGCGTAGTGGAGATTTACATAGTTTTTAGGGTATCTAAGTAGTTTAAATCACATCTCAATTTCTACGTCGCTCGGGACTAGCTTTTTAAGGCCAATCCAATTTCTACGTCGCTCTTTCCTATTTTTCAATGAAATTTGGTGAAAAAATTTGTTGTTGAAGGGAGATTTGCTGCTTAAAAAAAATTAGAAAAATTAATTCTAGTGGAGGTCCTATAAAAATGATTTAAGGTTATTTTTATCTTAAAAAAATGTACTCCATAAAATTCTACCGATAGAATCAATGTTCGATTGAATGATAGCATGAGATCCCACATCATTAGAGAGGGGAACAAAGCTGTAAGGACCGGGCTGACTCGATGACTCTAAAAGATGGGTAAATTTTTCGGGAAATAAAACAAAGGAAGTTAAAACATTATATATACATTATATCAAAATAAAGTTTGTACATAAGTATTTAAAACACAACATACTAGTTAAAACACAAAATAACTAACGAACACAAAACATTTTAAGACAAAAGGGTTGAGGACGACGGGTGAGATTAGTATATGGCACCTGCTCCCGACCTCAACTAGCTCCTTATTACCTGAAAAAAAAAAAAAAAAAAAAAGGAGAATAAGGAATGAGTACAAAGACTTAATAAGTAGCCTACTTGTAGGCTCTTAGTCGTGTACTTGATAGGTTAGGGTACCACATTATTTGTTCTTGTCTTGTTCTTGTTTTTGTTTTTGTTCTTGTTCTTGTTCTTGTTGTAAGTACTTATGCCATCTACTTCTTGTTCTTTACTTCTTGATTATCCTTTAAGGGCCTTAGTACCATGGTTCTTGGTTTTTGTCCTCAGAACTAGGATATCGATCCATGTTCTAGTCCTTGATCTTTCTCTTATTCTTGGTACTTTCTTGGTTCTTGATTCGTTCTCCAAGACACTCCCCCTAGGATTTACGGCACTAGCCATGCACTTGACAATCCTATGTCCAAGGCTTCATGTGTTCTAAGTGACATAGCCTTAACCTACGTCCAAGGCTTCATGTGCTCCAAGCGACGTAGTCTTACCCACATCATAGGGCTTGCCCTTTGATACGGTCTTCTAACCTATGCCCAAGGCTTCATGCGTTCCAAGCGGCATAGTAAAAAAATCTACATCCAAGGCATCTTGCGTTCCAAGCGATGCAGTCTAATCCACAATTAAGGGCTTGCCCTATAATACAGTCTAAATACCTATGCTCAAGGCTTCATGCGTTCCAAGCAACGTAGTCTAAGTCATGAGCATGCTGTACCGTGGGAGATCTTAGGAGGTTCTTGATTCTTGGTTAAGGTAACTTACTCTCTTCTTGTTCCCCCGTGGCCTTAGACTACTCCCCATGATGGACTATAAAGGTCACATGGTCGGTGCATACATGAACATTGCATCCTGCAAATCTTTTGGGTACCCATAACATGGTGCAGGACATCTCATCTAGGTAAAGGAAACTTGAGGCCAAACATGACATCCTACAAAGGAAACATGGTGCAAGGCATCCCACCTAGAAGAGGAATTCTTAGGCCTCTAAAAGTACCGCTTGGTGGGAGGTCACAGGTCACTATGTATATGATTAGAGTATTACGTAGAGTTTCTGAGTTTGGGGACCTTGGTCCCTCGTCCTTGAGTCAACCTAGTAAAGCTTGTGTGATGTTGTTCTTGGTTCTCAATCTTGTAAGTTTTTAAGGTCCATAATTTCTTGAGGTGTAAGTTGCAACTTTCATTTGTAACCATATGAACCCATCTTAGCGTGAGTCGTTCTAGAAGGTCATAGATTCCTAGGAGTTTTTTGGAGGGTTCTAGAAGAGTCTTGATTCTTGTGGTGCTTCTTGGGTCCTGACTTGGTTTAGGTTCCAAACTTGCTCCAATCAACTTGAAATCTCAAACATATCTTCATGTCCTTGAGAATAAATCTTATAAGAATTATCAAATCATTTGAAGCACGTATAGACCTTGAATTATCATAAGTAGTCCTAGGGGCATTTTAGTCATTTACCCCTAATTCTTGGTTTTGCTACTGAACAAGCTCCAATAGTTTTCAAACTTGACCACATCATCAAGCATCATAAAATAAGATCTAGTTAAGTGTTTCATAATATTTGGAGGTCATCTAGGTCATGAACCCGAGGTAGATATCCTTAGGGGCATTATGGTCATTTTGTACCGTTTCTTGGTTTACCTACTTATCCTTATCCAATGACTACCAAATTTCATATATAACCTCGACATGCTATAATATGCTAAGCATTAAAGTTTCATAGGTAGCAGAGTTCATTTAGTCAGTTATTTTAGTGTTACCTAATTTTCGAGCAATTTGATTGGTTTAAGGCCTTAACTCATGCTCCTTTGAGTTTTTCTTTCATATATCCTTAATTCATACTTTGTTTAAGGTTCATATGGAAATCCAAGTAATTCCTACAAGTATTTCTTAACAAAAAGTTCAAGGTGGCTACTTACCTCATCGTTGACGTTCAGGACCTTCGTTCTTGAGCTTCCGATATCTGAATTACCTCAAATTTCCTTACACAAACTCCTTATTGTGTCTAGTTTCTGGAACCATAAAGATTTTTGAGAGCCAGCCTGGAAGGGAGTTAAAATTGAGAAAGACAAAGGGAATATTGAGTTTTGGGTCGACATGGCCGGTTCAACTGAACCGGCCATGTCATCGTCTTCTTCCTCTAGACGAGAAGAAGACGCGCATGACATATAGCACCCCCGTCTGAAACTGAACCTCCGTAGCTCCAATCACGTAATTTTTCTCCTCTATTTCTTCACGAAACTTAAAGATGGTGTTACAAGGAAGAGCTAGGAATTGATTTCATACATTCTCGTGGATTGTAGCCTAAGATATTTGCTTCCAAAGTTCGTCTAAAATATGATTTGTCGCCGAAGCAAAAACAGAGGATTTGTTATTGGGTATCCGATTCTAGGGGTTTCAAGGCTCGATTTGTTCACGAAACCTCTTCCTTATTCTTTCCGCAAGCAACATGAATTGGTTTGGAGGAACGAAGTTGAGTGTGTGTTCGCAATTTTGGAGAATCGTCCTCGGTCTGCAAATTAGCCAAAACGCCAGAAAATCGATCTCTTGGGTAGCTTGTTTTACGACGTTTCAGCTCTCGATTCCTTCATTAAAGTTACTCAACTTCTTCCTCTGAAGCTAAAAGAATCCTTAATTTTAAGGAAAATGGACCATAGATAGGAATTCGAAACTTACCACCGATTTGAGCCCAAAACGGATTTTCTTCAATTGGGCACGTTCCTGAGGTTATTTCTCTTTGTGGTCTTCTATGGAAACATTCCTTGAAGGTGTAGAAACTTATTGGGATCGTCCTAGCTCGATGGATTCTTGTGTATCCTCGGATTGGAATTTTGAGTTTTCCTTGAAGCTCTTTAGTGGCGGATTGGATTGGGGGACGGGTTTCTAGTCACTTTCAGCACTCAATTCCTTCATAGAACTTGTGGTTAATCTTGTTTAGAAACTATAGGAACAGGTTTGAAAGGAAATGGTGGGGAATTGCTCCAAAATTTGGAAGAAATCCAAGAGTAGGAGACCTAAAATCTAAACGCTTATTGATTACGATTGGGAGCTCGACCTTGCTCGATTCTTGTTTCAAACTATTCCTCAACTTCAAACTTTATAGGGGAAGCTTAAATCGAGATTGAGAGCTCCCAAAGCGTTGTGAATTAGAGGTTGGATTTTCTGGAAAACCAATCGGAAATATCATCTCCGATCAGCGAGCTACCGACCTTGGTTTTGAATCCTAGTCGTTGGATGTGATGATCTATGAGTGTTCTAGAATTATCCAATTTTGGAGGAGATCCAACGGCTAAGAGTCGATATTCGATGGATTTTGTGCAGGTGGTCATTGTTGATAATCTGATTCTTGCCCGAATGACAGTTTCATAATTATCCATATCTTGAAGGGTAAATTAAAGTATCCTAGCTATGATTCATGGTTATAGGCTTCGTAACCAAGTTATAATGTAGGTTCTTTTAAGGGTTAGTTAAATAATCTTTAATTGAATTTGTCTTGAAGGGAAAGAGATGACATAGTATCGTGTAGCTGATAAAGGCACTAAATCACTTCCCATATAATTATATTGATAGGTTAAATACATGTTATTCGTAAAGGGTAATAGTTAAACTTTAATAGTAAACATTGTTAATGTATAGTATACATATTTGTATCAAAAGAGCTTGTTGAGCTAGGGGCGTGCCCGAGGTGCATGTAATATCCAGTGCTATCAAGTTGTTATACAAAAACACCTCATTTTTAGGGCCTTCAAGACTTACATTTCTATATGATTTCGGTTGTCCCTTCCTTCTAATGGGTTTTGAATATAAAAAATAGTTTGTTAGTCTAACCTAAATAAATATTATGAACTGAATACAACAAATAAGAGTATCGTTCTTGTCTCAATTGTTTTCATGTTATTCGATTAAAAATTGAATGTGTATCAATATGTTAATATTTGGTATATAGAGTCGCTATTTGACATACAATCTATCTTCTATTTTTTTATAGATAGAAAACATCTCATTTTATAGAGGTATAATTTATTACCTCCAAGAAGTTCCTTATCTTATCGATCGATCTCCGTAGTCAAGAAGTTCCTTCGAGCTATTCTCCTAAGATTCATGCAAATTGTTACCTCCATTGAGCAGTCCGGTGACCTTATGAACGTGCTAGTTGAGAAGGTTTTTGGTCGTTTTAAGGTCCATGAGGAGACAATTTTTGTTATGAAGACAAAAAGGAGGAGAAACACCTCTTACTCACATATGTGGAGTGGCTCACACAGACGAAAAGGAATGATGTGGTCGACTCTTTTTTTCAAGTACGAGGGGATGTGGTAGCCATAACGAGAAAAAAAAAAAAGGTCTTGGGTCTGGTCGTAGACATGGATGTGGACGTGGTGGCAGAGGAGGTTGTGACAATAGCACACAAACCCACGATAATTCCAACCTTGAGAAGGACAATAGTATGATTTAGTGTTACTCTGGTGGAAAATATGGGAACTATGCAGTAGAGTGCCGCAAGAAGAAGCGCGATGTGGAGGGAAATCTCACACTCACCCGGATCAAGAGCTTGCACTGATGTTAGTTGAGAAGATGCCTAACCTGTTGATGCTCAACGAAGAGAAGGTTATGGTAAACCTTCTCAAAAAAGGAGAAGACCAACATGTGATACCTTGACAATGGAGCAAACAACCACTTGACCGGAGATCAAACAAAGTTCAAGGAGCTTGATGAGAAGTCATTGGAAATGTGAAGTTTGGCGATGGATCAATTGTACTGATATAAGGCAAATGATCCATCTTGTTGCAGTGCAAGAATGGTGACCAATGTTTACTGACCATGGTATATACTATATCCCAAACTTGAAGAGTAACATTATTAGTCTTAGTTAGAGGACGAAAGGAGGAAGCAGAGGGGAGCTAGTTAGCTTGTCCCTTAAGATGTTCGACAGAAATGGAACTGATGGTGTTAATATAACACATGCAGAAGCAATTTGGATCTTAGGCACTTTAAGTACATCAATTATAATAAATTGGCTAGCATGTTCAAAAGCATTAAAACTCAATGAGTTTGAATACTAACATTTTGTAGTTTAAATCCTTTTTCCTCACGAACCAGTTTCGAACCACCACTAGTTTCTTCCCTACTATTCTCCGGCCTTAGAACGGGATTGTGGAATCTAGTGAGTGACTAAATTTAAAAGAAATTTAGTAGATGTAAAGAGAGTTTTGAGAGAATTTCTCAAAGTTTTCAAGAACCCTTTACATGTACCTTGATCACTCTATTTATAGAGTGATATTTGCTTCTTCATGCAAATTTGCGATCACCAACACTCAAAATTCCACTCAATTTGTGGGATTATGTGGCAAGCATGCAAGTTTGAATTAACCAAATGTTGACACTCAAAATTCCACTCAAATTTTTGGAGTTTATTTGGCAAACATGCAAGCTTGGTTAAACCAAATTTTGAAACATGCAAGTTTGATTAAACAAAATTTTGACACTCAAAATTCCACTCAAATTCGTGGGATTATGTTGCAAACATGCAAGTTTGTTAAACCATATATTGACACTCAATATTCCACTAACTCAAACATGGATTAAGTGAAGTCAACATTTTGACTTTTTCTATTTTAATTCAAGAATTAATTTGAATAATTAATTTCAAATCAAAATAATATTAAAGAATTAACTAAACAATTTAATTAATATTTAACATTAAATCAAATGCCAATCTCCATCAATTTTCGGCACATATTGATTATGAATCCCTATTCATAATTAAAATATTTAAATCTTATTTAAATATCTCAAATTCTCTCATTTTGTTTAATTCATAATTAAATCAAAATACGGTTAAACATATCGTATATATTTAGCGCATATTTCCTAATTTGAGTTCGAATACTTCAAACTCACTCGTCACACTGTTCTAAGGTTTAGTACGATATGAGCTAGCAGGAGGACCTAATGGACCTACAGATCATGGGCTCCAACGATTCAGGATTAACCGGCAAAACTCATTAACCTTTTAACCAACATTCGTTAACTACTAGGACACTCCACTATTAGTAGTTGCACTTCCCTCACTATAGATATATTTTTGTCCATTAGATATAACCATGATTAGTAAGTCGATCCTTCACCAGTTGTTCGTAACCAGAGTTGGGTCAATTTACCGTTTTTACCCCTAAAGTTACTTCTTGTTCCTAAAGTCCCACTGATCCTCTAATGAACAATTGATTTGTGGTCCAACCACCAAACCGAATCCCTCTTGGGCCAATGAGAGGGTGGGGCCTGTTGTTCAAGACCTAGAGTCAGTACTTAAGGGAACAATCTCTCTACTGTCCCTAAAAGCGGGTAGGAGTGAATTCTATCTTGCACCCTATGTCCCTAGCTATTCACCCAGTCTTACCCTTGAAATGGGAGACTTATTGAGTCGGCGAACTCGGGCCACTCTCACCCATGCAAATCTAAGAATAATTCTGAATAAACAGGAGTTTATAGTTAGCTCAAAATTAAGGTCGAGTTACCTAAGTCATCGAGTGAAAAAATTAGTCTCAACAGTAAACGACATTATAAAGTTAGAGTGATTTTCTTCATGGTCCGATCTTATGCAATACTCATTGCATAAGACGCCCCCACTCCCATGTCTCCACATATACAATTTAGTGATCATATTGTTTATATCATATACAAAAGTGGGCCGCATCCATAGTGTCCCCAGGATAAGGTACTTAGTCTTATCCCTATACTATAGATCATTTTGACTATATACTTGAACTTGATCCACTCTTATGTCTCTACATATAGTTCAAGTAATCATACTTAGCCAGAGTATTCTTAGTCTGTTGGATTTAGATTAATGATCGTAAAATTCACGTTATTCAATAACAATCTTTACTGAATAAACATCAATAATAACATTATTGAAAATAGAATATGTTTTTATTTCCAAACTATGTGTTTCAGGACATAAAACCCAACAAAGGTTGAATAGACTCATAATGGAGATGACGAGATGCATGCTTCATGAGAAGGATCTTCCAAGACGTTTTTGGGGAAAAGCAGCAGACATTGTTGTGTGCTTGGAAAATCGAATTTCATCAAAAACTGTAGAGAACCTGATACCATTTGAAGTTTGGTATGGTTACAAACCTTCTTTAAAGTTCCTTAGAGTATTTGGGTGTCTTTGCTTTACATACATTCCACAGGTCATGCGTGATAAGCTTGACAAAAAGGTAGAATCTGGCATCTTTATTGGGTATAGCCCTATATCCAAAGCTTACAGAGTTTTTCAACCACACACTAGTCGTGTTATTGGGAGGCGAGATGTTCATTTTGTTGGAAATGAGCAATGGAATTGGGAAGAAATGACGAAGGTGAATAAGATTTCTAATGCACCAAACAATTTAATCTTTGGTAGCATGTTTGAAGAGTCTGAAGATGAATGACTAGAAAAGTCTGAAGATGAATGACAAGAAGAGTGTGAAGATGAACGACAAGAAGAGCCTGAAGATGAACGATAAGATGCTTTGGTTGATGATGCACCTGTCAGAGGAGGAGGCTTTCAGTGATCGAGAAAAACAAAACCTGGGCGTTGGTTGATCGACCTATAAACAGAAAGATAATTGGAGTAAGATGGGTGTTCAGGAAAAAGCTTGGAGTTCACCGCATCTAAATAAGGAGGAGTGTTAAAAATCACATGTTTGTTTAGATTGTTGTCAGTTAGTATCTGATTAAATCTCCTTATAGTTAGGAGTTGATTTAGTTTTGATTTGTTTACTGGTTTGCTACCAGATTTTCTGTAGATTTTTAGATATTCTCTGTATATATAGAGCCTTCTTGCTCTTCATAATACAATCTTCTCATCAACCATTCAATCACTCACTCTTTTCACTAACAGTATGGAACAGATTACCTTGATAATCAAGATCAAGAGTAAAGAAAACTCATTTCTAAACTCGTGATTCGAATCACTCCACAAGAGGCTTGATCAATACCATTTACACACCCAAATACGGAATGCTAAATTCTCCTCTCAAAACAATCCTGGAACACATAATAAGCAGGATGGGTGAGTGGTCTAAAGTGCCAGACTTAAGTTTTGGTGCTCATGAAGAGGGTAACTTTTTTCAAAGTTAAAGGCATGGAACTTCCTACCATGGTGGATATCAATTAAACTCATTAGAGTTTTAAAAGTGTCGAAACATGATTTTTTAAAACTACAAATTTTGAGAATATCTCAAATCAGTTCTCTTAAATTTCTACTAAGGCAAAGCACCAACACACTTATAAAGTATGAGAGTTTTAAAAGTGTCAAAACATGCTTTTTTAAAACTACAAATTTTGAGAATATCTCAAATCAGCTCTCTTACATGCCACGTCACAAATGAAAGTTCATTGAAAATTTCTACGAAGGCAAAGCACCAACACACTTATAAGGTATGCTTCATTCCTAAAGCTAGAGAAGGGCTTGAAACTTCAAACTTGCCACGTCACAAATGAAAGTTCATTGAAAATTTCTACGAAGGCAAAGAACCAACACACTTATAAGGTATGCTTCATTCCTAAAGCTAGAGAAGGGCTTGAACCTTCAAACTTGCCACGTCACAAATGAAAGTTCATTGAAAATTTCTACGAAGGCAAAGCACCAACACACTTATAAGGTATGCTTCATTCCTAAAGCTAGAGAAGGGCTTGAACCTTCAAACTTGTAGTTAACAGCCACACGCCCTAACAAACTAAGCTATTCCAGCCAATCATTTGTTGCGATCAAAGACAACCATTAGTTGATATTGTCAGATTTCGTTCGCTACATATTGCTGTCACCCAAATGGTTTTAAACCGCATCTACTAAGGAGAGGTTTTCAGACCCTTGTAAGAAATGTTTCTTCACCTCTCCAATTGATATAGGATCTCACAATCCACCCCTTCCGAGGGCCAAGCGTCCTCACTAGCGCATCGCCTGGTGACTAGCTCTGATATCATTCGTAAAAGTCAAAGCACACTAGTAGCAAATATTGTCCATTTTTTTCCATTAGGTATTGCCATCAGCCTCAAAGTTTTAAAACGCGACTATTAGAGAGAGGTTTTAGCCACTTATTAGGATTGTTTTGTTCCTCTCCCCAACAATTAGTAGATATTATCTATTTTAATCCGTTACGTATCCTAGTCAGCCTCACAGTTTTAAAACGCGTCTACTATGGAGACATTTACACACCCATATACGGAATGCTAAACTCCCCTCCCAAACCAATCTGGGCACACACCATTAGCAGTTAGGATGGTTGAGTGGTCTAAGGCGCCAGACTCAAGTTTTCGTCCTTGTAAGAGGGCGTGGGTTCAAATCCTACTTTTTGACATCTCCATATTATTGTAAGGCTAAACGCGAGCCAAAGTGGATAAAATCTACTACCGATGTGGGTGGGCTTTGGGGGCGGCGGAAACATCATTGTTTATCAACAATGTGCTTTTTAGAAGTGTCAAAACATGATTTTTGAGAATATCAATAAGTTCTTACACACCACGTCACATGCCGATTTTGATTGAAAATATATAATAGAGAGAAGCACCAGCACCTATGTAAGAAATGTTTCTTCACCTCTTTCTCACAAAGCAACCATTGTGTGGGCCAAGCGTCCTCACTGGCGCATCGCCTGGTGACTAGCTCTGATATCATTCGTAAAAGTCCAAGCGCACAACTTGCAGACATTGTCCATTTTTTTCCGTTAGGTATTGCCATCAGCCTCACAGTTTTAAAACGCGCCTATTAGAGAGAGGTTTTCGCCGTTTATTAGGATTGTTTCGTTCCTCTCTCCAACAATTAGTAGATATTATCTATTTTAATCCGTTACGTATCGTCATCGGCCTCACAATTTTAAAACGCATCTACTATGGAGACATTTACACACCATATATGAAATGCTGAACTCCCCTCTCAAACCAATCAAGGCACACACCATTAGTAGTCAGGATGGCCGAGTGGTCTAAGGCGCCAGACTCAAGTTCTGGTCCTCGTAAGAGGGCGTGGGTTCAAATCCCACTTCTGACATCTCATATTATTGTGAGGCAAAACGCGAGACACAGTGGATGATATCATTGTTTACCATGGTAAGAACTTTTGCTAAAAGAATGATGGAACCTGCACCCCCTACACTCTCTCTTAGGCTTGTGCGGCTACCTTCGGGTGTTGAAAAACTCATTGATGGAGCCGAGCTACTACTACTAAAGGAGGTAGACCTTCGGTGTCACCATGAGGGAAGCCAACAAGGGATTTCGGGCAGGGGCGGAATCGAAGCGAAGAAATTCTGAGTTCATGCCATGACGATATATATGGAAGGGCAGTTTTGTTGATGCTTGAGAATGAAGAAGAGAGATCCTCTTTTGAAATGCCTTCCTGTTGAGAATGAAGAAGAGAGATCCTTTTTTGAACAGAAAAATTTGGTCACGTAGATCTTCGATTTTGCTGAAATTCGTTGATAGCTCCGTACGAATTTACAATGGAAACTCTTCTGTTTGTTGTAAGATCACTGAAGTAAGGGTTGGTCATAAATTTGGAGAGTTTGCTTCGACACGGAAATGAAGACTTTCAAGAACAAATATTGGACCGGGATAAAAAGGGTAGAAAGTCAAGGCGCAAATGGCACGAAAAGGAAATCCGATTTCGGTAAGACTTGATCTGAATCGTAGTTTAGATTCAAGTTGGTTCAGTGAGGGCGGCCGCGAAAGTCACTGAATAGGTCAGTCTTTTCCTTTTGTTCTATATTGAAAATCAAAAAAGCGTGGGAGGACATTACACAAATGTCGAGGACGGACACGACTTCTTCTAACGCTAGAAGACCACAGGAAGACACCCGGGACCAGAGCATGTCGTGAAGAAGCACACTGGCCGTGCTTCGACCGTATCTCCGGGGCACAGTTGAATGTAGATATCATGAACGCTAGGTGCAGGATACTAGGCTGAGAAACCCGGGCAACCACTACCCTATGTTCTCATTAAATAATAAGAACTTCCTACTTCCTACCATGGTGGATTTAAAATGACTCGCCAATGCTCTTTAAAAAGTGTCAAAACAAGATTTTTGAGAATATCTGTAAGTTCGAGTTAGTTATCTTAAACACCACGTCACAAACAACCGAAGTTGATTGAAAAGATATATTATTAAAGGGAAGCACCAACACCCCATGCTTCGTTTGACTTCGCTAGAAAGTGGGCTTGAACCTCCAACCTTGTGGTTAACAGCCACATGCTCTAACCAACTAAGCTATTCCAACCAACAATTTGTTAAATACCAAGATCATCATTAGTTGATATTGTCTGCTCTCGTTCGTTACTTATCGCTGTCACCCTCATGGTTTTAAACTGCATCTGCTAAGGAGAAGTTTTCAGACCCTTGTAAGAAATGTTTTTTCACCTCTCCAATCGATGTGGGTTCTCACAAAGCAACCATTCTGTGGGCCAAGCGTCCTCACTGGCGCATCGCCTGGTGACTAGCTCTGATATCATTCGTAAAAGTCCAAGCGCATAACTAGCAGACATTGTCCATTTTTTCCCGTTAGGTATTGCCATCAGCCTCACAGTTTTAAAACGCACCTATTAGAGAGAGGTTTTCTCCACTTATTAGGATTTTTTCGTTCCTCTCTCCAACAATAAGTAGATATTATCTATTTTAATCCGTTACGTATCGTCGTCAGCCTCACAGTTTTAAAACGCGTCTACTATGGAGACATTTACACACCATATATGGAATGCTGAACTCCCCTCTTAAACCAATCAAGGCACACATCATTAGCAGTTAGGATGGCTGAGTGGTCTAAGGTGCTAGACTTAAGTTTTGGTCCTCGTAAGAGGGCGTGGGTTCAAATCCCACTTCTCACATCTCATATTATTGTGAGGAAAAATGCGAGACACAGTGGATAAAATATACTAGTGGAACTTGACTCGTAAGAGGGCTTGGGTTCAAATCCCACTTCTCACATCTCATATTATTGTGAGGAAAAATGCTATTTAAACATGATTTTTGAGAATATATGTGTTCTGTGTAAAAGTTCGAATTAGTTATCTTACACACCATGTCACAAACACTTCTCACATCTCATATTATTGTGAGGAAAAATGCTATTTAAACATGATTTTTGAGAATATCTGTGTTCTGTGTAAAAGTTCGAATTAGTTATCTTACACACCATGTCACAAACAACCAACCATGCGTCCGACTTCCCTAGAAGGAGGGCTTTAATCTCCAACCTTGTGGTTAACAGCCACACGCTCTAACCAACTGAGCTATTCCAGCCAACAATTTGTTGCAGTCCAAGAGCATAATTAGTTGATATTTTCTGCTCTCGTTCGTTACGTATCGCTGTCACCCTCATGGTTTTAAACCGCATCTACTAAGGAGAAGTTTTCAGACCATTGGAAGTAATGTTTCTTCACCTCTCCAATCGATGTGGGTTCTCACAAAGCAACCATTCTGTGGGCCAAGCGTCCTCACTGGCGCATCGCCTGATGACTAGCTCTTATATCATTCGTAAAAGTCCAAGCGCACAACTAGCAAACATTGTCCATTTTTTCCCGTTAGGTATTGCCATCAGCCTCACAGTTTCAAAACGCGCCGATTAGAGAGAGGTTTTCGCCTCTTATTAGGATTGTTTCGTTCCTCTCTCCAATAATTAGTAGATATTATCTATTTTAATCTGTTACGTATCGTCGTCAGCCTCACAGTTTTAAAACGCGTCTACTATAGAGACATTTACACACCATATACGAAATGCTGAACTCCCCTCTCAAACCAATCAAGGCACAGACCATTAGTAGTCAGGATGGCCGAGTGGTCTACGGCTCCAGACTCAAGTTTTGTTCCTCGTAATAGTGGTTGAAACGTATCATTGTTTATCATTAAATAATAAGAACTTCCTACTTCCTACGTTGAAATAATAAGAACTTCCTACAAACGTATTTATTGAATAATAAGAACTTCCTACTTCCCACATTGAAATAATAAGAACTTCCTACTTCCTACGTTGAAATAATAAGAACTTCCTACTTCCTACGTTGGTGGATTTAACTTGACTCGCCAATGACGCTTTTTAAAAAGTGTCAAAACATGATATTTGAGAATATCTGTAAGTTCGAGACAAACAACTGAAGTTGATTGAAAATATATATTAAAGGGAAGCACCAACACCCATGCTTCGTTCGAATGGAGGGCTTGAATAATATAACAATTTATATACTCATGGAACCCTAAACATGCATACTATACATTATAACACTTATAACATACTTGGAATGCATGAAACATGCTTAGCCTATGGTGGGATTTTAAATCTATATGACATACTTTATGCATATACATTTTCTATTTAATTAAAACATACATTCATAATGCATAATTAATTAAACACACTAAAGTTGGTTGGTTTTGGCATTTTAAAGCAAGCAATTAACTAAATTATTACACTAATAATTAAAAATAACTTGAGCCGCTCCCGAGGATCACGAACTGGGCGAACCAACCCTTAAAAACGTTGAATCGGACCCCAACGGCAGAAAAAACACTCGAACCGCCTCTTCCATCTTCTTCAGTTCAACTTGCTATCTCTTCCATTTTCGATCAATTACAACCTAAAATGGACTCTAATGACTCCATAAAAATCACAGACCTTTCTTCATTCATTAAAGCCCATACACATTAGGCTTATTACAATAATTGTATCAAATGGAAGTATAAAAAAAATGCCAAAACCAAAATCATCCACTTTAGCAACCACAAACTTCATTCATAAAATGGTACCCACCATGATCAAATTAATGTAAATAAAGTGCCTAAAACTTGCTCTGATACCAATTGATGGTGTTAATATAACACATGCGGAAGCAATTTGGATCTTAGGCACTTTTAGACATCAATTATAGTAAATAACTAGCATGTTCATAAGTATTGAAACTTAATGAGTTTGAATACTAACTTTTTGTAGTTCAAACTTCTTTTTCCTCACGAACCGGTTTCGAACCACCACTAGTGTCTTCTCTACTATCCTCCGGCCTTAGAACGGGATTGTAGAATCCGGTGAGTGACTAAACTTGGGAGGGATTTTGTATATGTGAATTGAGTGTTTGTGTGAGGTTTTTCTCAAGGTTTTTCACCAAGAAGAAGAAGACCTTCCATGTACCATGATCACTCTATTTAAAGAGTCATGTTTGCATGTTCATGCAAATTTGAGATCACCAAATTTTGACACTTAAAATTCCACTCAAATGTTTGGGATTATGTGGCAAGCATGCATGTTTGAGTTAACCAAATTTTGACACTCAAAATTCCACTCAAACTTGTGGGGTTTATTTGGCAAGCATGCAAGTTTGGTTAAACCAAATTTTGACACCTTAAAATTCCACTAACATGGATTTTTTTCCATTAAATGAAGTCAACATTTTGACTTTCTTCATTTTAATTCAACAATTAATTTGAATAATGAATTTCAAATTAAAGTAACATTAAATGATTAATTAAACTATTTAATTAATATTTAATATTAATTCAAATGCCAATCCCAATCAATTCCGATACATAATTGATTAAGATATTTAAATCTTATTTAAATATCTTAGATTCTCTCCTTTTGTTTAATTATTAAATAAAACAAAAATGCGGTTAAATATATCGTATATATGTAGCGCATATTCCCTAATTTGAATTCGAACACTTCGAACTCACTCGTCACACTGTTCTATGGTTTAGTCTGATATAAGCTAGCAGAGGGACCTAATGGACCTATAGATCATGGGCTCCAACGATCCAAGATTAACCGGCTAAACTCATTCACCTTGTTAACCAACATTCGTTAACTACTAGGACACTCCACTATAGCCTAGTAGTTGCACTCCCCTCACTATATATATATTTCTGTCCATTTGATATAACCATGATTAGTAAGTCGATCCTTCATAGGTTGTTCATAACTAGAGCTGGGTCAATTTACCGTTTTACCCCTAAAGTTACTTCTTGTTCATTATGTCTCACTGATTCTCTAATGAACAATTGGTTTGTGGTCCAACCAGTAAACCGAATCCCTCTCAGGCCAATGAGAGGGTGGGGCCCCTTGTTCAAGACCTGGAGTCAGCGCTTAAGGGAACTATCTTTCTTCTATCCCTAAAAGTGGGTAGGAGTGAATTCCATCTTGCACCCCACGTCCCCAGCCATTCACCCAGTCTTACCCCTGAAATGGGAGGCCTATTGAGTCGGCGAACTAGAGCCACTCTCACCCATGCAAATCTAAGGATAATTCCGAATAAATAGGAGTTCATGGTTAGCTCAGGATTAAAACCGAGTTACCTAGGTTATCCAATGAAAAGAAAATCAGTCCCAACAGTAAACGACATTATAAAGTGAGAGTGGTTTTCTTCATGGTCCGATCTTATGCAATACTCATTGCATAGGATGCCCCCACTCACATGTCTCCACATGTACAATTTAGTGATCACATTGTTTATATCATATACAAAAGTGGGCCGCATCCATAGTGTCCCCGGAATAAGGTACTCAGCCTTATCCTTATACTATAGATCATTTTGACTATATACTTGAACTTGATCCAATCTTATATCTCTACATATAGTTCAAGTAATGATACTATAGCCAGAGTGTTCTTAGTTTATTGGATTTAGATTAATGATCGTACAATCACTTTATTCAATAACAATCTTTACTGAATAAACAACAATAATAACTTTATTGAAAATAGAATATGTTTTTGTTTACAAACTATGAGTTTTAGGACATAAAACCCAACAAACTCCCACTTGGACTAAAACTCTAGTGGGGTTTTATAACGTTGAGTAGAGAGAAATACAATAAACTAGGGCATCACATACTCATGCCATTTCTCCCACTTGCCCTAGATTACATAACTCGTAGTCCTAGACTCACTAGGTGCCCTTCAAACACTTTAGCCATGAGGGGCTTTGTAAATGGATCAGCAATGTTGTGCTCTGAAGCTATCTGTGTGACGATCACATCTCCTCATTGCACAATCTCCCTTATGAGATGATATTTGCGCTCAATATGTTTTCCTCGCTTATGGCTTCTTGGTTATTTTGAATTTGCAACTGCTCCACTGTTATCACAATAAAGAGTGACGGGAAGATGCATATTTAGAACGACTTCCAAATCAGTTAAGAACTTCCTAATTCATACATATTCTTTCGCTGCTTCACAAGCAGCAACATACTCAGCCTCCATGGTGGAATCAGCAATGCAACCTTGCTTTATGCTTCTCCATATTATTGCTCCTCCGTTCAGAGTGAAGACAGATCCTGGTGTCGATTTCCTCGAATCTACATCGGTCTGAAAATCTGAGTCAGTGTAACCTGTAAGGATCAGATCCTTAGCATCGTACATTAGCATATAGTCCCTCGTTCTCCTAAGATACTTGAGGATATTCTTAACGGCAGTCCAATGAGCACGTCCCGGATTGGACTGATATATGCTGACAATTCCCACAGCATAGCATATGTCGGGTCGGGTACATAGTATGGCATACATCAGACTGCCAACCGCTGATGCATAGGGAATGTGTCTCATATCCTCAACTTCTTGAGGTGTCTTAGGACTTTGTTCCTTCGACAAATGAACTCCATGCCTGAAAGGTAATAATCCTTTCTTGGAGTCCTGCATCTTATATCGAATCAACATTTTGTCGATGTACGATGCCTGAGACAATGCTAGTGTTTTGTTCTTGCGATTTCGAACAATTTGGATTCCAAGAACAAACTGAGTCTCTCCCAAATATTTCATTTGGAATTGTGTCGCTAGCCAATGCTTAATGCCAGTCAGAAATCCCACATCATTTCCAATGAGTAGGATATCGTCAACGTACAACACCAGGAAAGCTACTGTAGAGTTGACTATCCTTTTATAAACACAAGGTTCGTCAACATTCTGTTTAAAGCCATAAGATTTGATCGCAGTATCAAACTTTATATTCCAGGATCGAGATGCTTGCTTCAACCCATAAATGGATCTTTTAAGCTTGCAAACCGTTTGCTCGTGATCCTGTTCAATGAACCCCTCTGGTTGAGCCATATAGATACTCTCTTCAAGATTGCCGTTTAGAAAGGCTATCTTAACATCCATTTTCCAAATTTCATAATCATAAAATGTGGCAATAGACAAGAGTATTCTAATCGATTTAAGCATAGCAACAGGAGAGAAGGTTTCTTCATAGTCCACCCCCTCTCTTTGGGTATAACCCTTTGATACTAGTCGAGCTTTAAAGGTCTGTACCTTATCGGTTTGGTCTCGTTTCCTCTTATAGATCCATTTGCCACCAATAGGTTTTACCCCATCTGGTTGATCTACAAGTTCCCAGACTGTATTGAAGTACATTGACTCCATTTCAAGATTCATGGCTTTAATCCACTGATCTCTATCTTCATCATTCATTGCCTGTTTATAGGTCAATGGATCCTCATCGCCATCATCAGGTATGATGACTTGAGTTTCTGCCAAACCCAAGTAACGATTGGGTTGAGTTATAACCCTCCCACTACGTCGAGGCATTCTCAACTCTTGAGAAGGATGTGATTGACCAGAAGTATCAGCTCCATCAACAACTCTTGTTGAAGGACCAGCTTGATCAACAACTCTTGTTGTTTTATCAGTAGCTTCTTTAGAAATCTCACTTAATACTAGTTTGCTATGAGGTTGATGATTTCTTACGTGGTCTTCCTCTAAGAATGTAGCGTTTGTTGATAAAAACACTCTATTTTCTTGAGGGTCATAAAACAAACCACCTTTCGTCTCTTTGGGGTATCCTACGAATAGACATAATTTTGAACGACGTTCTAATTTATTGGGGTCTTGCAACAACACATGTGCTGGACATCCCCTCACAAACCAATCAAGGCACATATCATTAGCAGTCAGGATGGCCGAGTGGTCTAAGGTGCCAGACTCAAGTTTTGGTCCTCACAGTGGATAAATTGTTTATCATTAAATAATAAGAACTTCGCCAATGCATTTTAGAACTTCCTACTTCCTACCATGGTGGATTTAACTTGACTCGCAAATACTTTTTAAAAAGTGTCAAAACATGATTTTTGAGAATATCTTTCAGTTCGAGTTAGTTATCTTACACACCATGTCACAAAAAGCAACCGAATTTGATTGAAACTATTATATTAATGGGGAAGCACCAACACCCATGCTTCGTTCAACTTCGCTAGAAGGAGGGCTTGAACCTCCGACCTTGTGGTTAACAGCCACACGCTCTAACCAACTGAGCTATTCCAGCCAACAATTTGTTACAATCCAAGAGCATAATTAGTTGATATTGTCTGCTCTCGTTCGTTACGTATCGCTGTCACCCTCATGGTTTTAAACCGCATCTACTAAGGAGAAGTTTTCAGACCCTTGTAAGAAATGTTTCTTCACCTCTCCAATCGATGTGGGTTCTCACAAAGCAACCATTCTGTGGGACAAGCGTCCTCACTGGCGCATCGCTTGGTGACTAGCTCTGATATCATTCGTAAAAGTCCAAGCGCACAACTAGTAGACATTTTCCATTTTTTCCCGTTAGGTATTGCCATCAGCCTCACAATTTTAAAAGCGCCTATTAGAGAGTGGTTTTCGCCGCTTATTAGGATTGTTTCGTTCCTCTCTCCAACAATTAGTGGATATTATCTATTTTAATCTGTTACATATCGTCGTCAGTCTCGCAGTTTTAAAACGCGTCTACTATGGAGACATTTACACACCATATACGGAATGCTGAACTCCCCTCTCAAACCAATCAAGCTAAACACCATTAGCAGTCAGGATGGCTGAGTGGTCTAAAGCTTTAGACCTGAGTGGTCTAAGGCTTTAGACCCAAGTTTTGGTCCTCATAAGAGGGCGTGGGTTCAAATCCCACTTCTGACATCTCATATTATTGTGAGGCAAAACGCGAGACACAGTGGATAACTTCGCCAATGCTTTTTAGAACTTTCTACTTCCTACCATGAGTTTTGAGAATATAACTAACACACCACGTCACAAACAACCGAAGTTGATTGAAAATATATATTAAAGGGAAGCACCAACACCCATGCTTCATTCGAATTCGCTAGTAGGAGTGCTTGAACCTCCGACCTTGTGGTTAACAGCCACACGCTGTAACCAACTGAGCTATTCCAGCCAACAATTTGTTACAATCCAAGAGCATAATTAGTTGATATTGTCTGCTCTCGTTCGTTACGTATCGCTGTCACCCTCATGGTTTTAAACCGCATCTACTAAGGAGAAGTTTTCAGACCCTTGTAAGAAATGTTTCTTCACCTCTCCAATCGATGTGGGTTCTCACAAAGCAACCATTCTGTGGGCCAAGCGTCCTCACTGGCGCATCGCTTGGTGACTAGCTCTGATATCATTCGTAAAAGTCCAAGCGCACCACTAGTAGACATTTTCCATTTTTTCCCGTTAGGTATTGCCATCAGCCTCACAGTTTTAAAAGCGCCTATTAGAGAGAGGTTTTCGCCGCTTATTAGGATTGTTTCGTTCCTCTCTCCAACAATTAGTGGATATTATCTATTTTAATCTGTTACATATCGTCGTCAGTCTCGCAGTTTTAAAACGCATCTACTATGGAGACATTTACACACCATATACGGAATGCTGAACTCCCCTCTCAAACCAATCAAGCTACACAGCATTAGCAGTCAGGATGGTCGAGTGGTCTAAGGTGCCAGACTCAAGTTTTGGTCCTCGTAAGAGGGTGTGGGTTCAAATCCCACTTCTGACATCTCATATTATTGTGAGGCAAAACGCGAGACACAGTGTATAGAATCTACTAGTGGTTGAAACGTATCATTGTTATTCATTATTTCATTATAATATAATAAGAACTTCGCACCACACCCATGCTTCATCCAACTTTATTAAAAGGAGGGTTTGAACCTCCGACCTTGTTGTTAACAGCCACACGCTCTAACCAACTGAGCTATTCCAGCCAACAATTTGTTACAGTCCAAGAGCATAATTAGTTGATATTGTCTGCTCTCGTTCGTTACGTATCGCTGTCACTCTCATGGTTTTAAACCGCATCTACTAAGGAGAAGTTTTCAGACTCGACCCTTGTAAGAAATGTTTCTTCACCTCTCCAATCGATGTGGGTTCTCACAAAGCAACCATTCTGTGGGCCAAGCGTCCTCACTGGCGCATCGCTTGGTGACTAGCTCTGATATCATTCGTAAAAGTCCAAGCGCACAACTAGTAGACATTTTCTACTTTTTTCCGTTAGGTATTGCCATCAGCCTCACAGTTTTAAAAGCGCCTATTAGAGAGAGGTTTTCGCCGCTTATTAGGATTGTTTTGTTCCTCTCTCCAACAATTAGTGGATATTATCTATTTTAATCTGTTACATATCGTCGTCAGTCTCGCAGTTTTAAAACGCATCTACTATGGAGACATTTACACACCATATACGGAATGCTGAACTCCCCTCTCAAACCAATCAAGCTACACAGCATTAGCAGTCAGGATGGTGGAGTGGTCTAAGGTGCCAGACTCAAGTTCTGGTCCTCGTAAGAGGGCGTGGGTTCAAATCCCACTTTTGACATCTCATATTATTGTGAGGCAAAACGCGAGACAAAGTGTATAGAATCTACTAGTGGTTGAAACGTATCATTGTTATTCATTATTTCATTATATATAAATAAATAAGAACTTCGCACCACACCCATGCTTCATCCAACTTTGTTAGAAGGAGGGTTTGAACCTCCGACCTTGTTGTTAACAGCCACACACTCTAACCAACTGAGCTATTCTAGCCAACAATTTGTTACAGTCCAAGAGCATAATTAGTTGATATTGTCTGCTCTCGTTCGTTACGTATCGCTGTCACTCTCATGGTTTTAAACCGCATCTACTAAGGAGAAGTTTTCAGACTCGACCCTTGTAAGAAATGTTTCTTCACCTCTCCAATCGATGTGGGTTCTCACAAAGCAACCATTCTGTGGGCCAAGCGTCCTCACTGGCGCATCGCTTGGTGACTAGCTCTGATATCATTCGTAAAAGTCCAAGCGCACAACTAGTAGACATTTTCTACTTTTTTCCGTTAGGTATTGCCATCAGCCTCACAGTTTTAAAAGCGCCTATTAGAGAGAGGTTTTCGCCGCTTATTAGGATTGTTTTGTTCCTCTCTCCAACAATTAGTGGATATTATCTATTTTAATCTGTTACATATCGTCGTCAGTCTCGCAGTTTTAAAACGCATCTACTATGGAGACATTTACACACCATATACGGAATGCTGAACTCCCCTCTCAAACCAATCAAGCTACACAGCATTAGCAGTCAGGATGGTCGAGTGGTCTAAGGTGCCAGACTCAAGTTCTGGTCCTCGTAAGAGGGCGTGGGTTCAAATCCCACTTTTGACATCTCATATTATTGTGAGGCAAAACGCGAGACAAAGTGTATAGAATCTACTAGTGGTTGAAACGTATCATTGTTATTCATTATTTCATTATATATAAATAAATAAGAACTTCGCACCACACCCATGCTTCATCCGACTTTGTTAGAAGGAGGGTTTGAACCTCCGACCTTGTTGTTAACAGCCACACACTCTAACCAACTGAGCTATTCTAGCCAACAATTTGTTACAGTCCAAGAGCATAATTAGTTGATATTGTCTGCTCTCGTACGTTACGTATCGCTGTCACTCTCATGGTTTTAAACCGCATCTACTAAGGAGAAGTTTTCAGACTCGACCCTTGTAAGAAATGTTTCTTCACCTCTCCAATCGATGTGGGTTCTCACAAAGCAACCATTCTGTGGGCCAAGCGTCCTCACTGGCGCATCGCCTGATGACTAGCTCTTATATCATTTGTAAAAGTCCAAGCGCACAACTAGCAGACATTGTCCATTTTTATCCCGTTAGGTATCCTCTCTCCAACAATTAGTAGATATTATCTATTTTAATCTGTTACGTATAGTCGTCAGCGTCACAATTTTAAAACGCGTCTACTATGGAGACATTTACACACCATATACGGAATGCTGAACTCCTCTCTCAAACCAATCAAGGCACACACCATTAGTAGTTAGGATGGTCGAGTGTTCTAAGGCGTTAGACTCAAGTTTTGGTCCTCGTAGGAGGGTGTGGGTTCAAATCCCCCTTTTGACATCTCATATTATCGTGAGGCAAAATGCGAGACACAGTTAAAATCTACTAGTGGTTGAAAAAAGTATCTTTTTTAAAAAGTGTCAAAACATGATTTTTGAGAATATCTGTAATCGAGTTAGTTATCTTACACACCACGTCACAGACAACCGAAGTTGATTGAAAGTATTATATTAAAGGGGAGCACACCAACACCCCATGCTTCGTTCGACTTCGCTAGAAGGAGGGCTTGAACCTCCGACCTTGTGTGGTTAAAAGGCAAACGCTCTAACAAACTAAATTATTTAAGCCAACAATTTGTTACAATCCAAGGCCATCATTAGTTGATATTGTCTTCTCTCGTTCGTTACGTATCGCTATCACCCTCATTGTTTTAAACCGCATCAACTAAGGAGAAGTTTTCAGACCCTTGTAAGAAATGTTTCTTCACCTCTCCAATCGATGTGGGTTCTCACAAAGCAACCATTTTGTGGGCAAAGCGTCCTCACTGGCGCATCGCCTGGTGACTAGCTCTCATATCATTCATAAAGTCCAAGCGCACAACTAGCAGACATTGTCCATTTTTTTCCGTTAGGTATTGCCATCAGCCTCACAGTTTTAAAACGCTCCTATTAGAGAGAGGTTTTCGCCGCTTATTAGGATTGTTTCGTTCCTCTCTCCAACAATTAGTAGATATTATCTATTTTAATCCATTACGTATCGTTATCAGCCTCTCAGTTTTAAAATGCATCTACTATGGAGACATTTACACACCATATACGGAATGCTGAACTCCCCTCTAAAACCAATCCAGGGACACACCATTAGTAGTCAGGATGATTGAGTGGTCTAAGGTGTCAGACTCAATTTTTGGTCCTCATAAGAGGGTGTGGGTTCAATTCCCACTTTTGATATCTCCATATTATTGTGAGGAAAAATGCGAGTCTCATATTATTGTCTCCTCGTAAGAGGGTGGGCATGGGTTTATGTCCCATTTTTTAGAACTATATATATTTGTGAGGCTAATTAGCCAAAGTGGATAAATATCTACTGGATTGGGTCGAAAGTATCATTAGTTTATCAAATGATAAGTATTTCGTAGTCATGGAAAAAGTACCATGGTGGATATCAATTGAACTCACTAAAGATTTTATCAATTGAACTCACATGAGAGCTTGAACCTTTGACCTTGTTGTTGTTCGCTCTAACCAACTAAGCTATTCCAAGCAATCATTGTCACAATTCAAGCCCACCACTAGTTGATATTGTCCGCTTTCATTCGTTACTTATGGCCGTCAGTCTCACGGTTTTAAACCGCATGTACTAGGGAGAGGTTTTCAAACCCTTGTTATAAATGTTTCTTCCCCTCTCCAGTAGATGTCGGATCTCACAATCCACCCCTTCTGAGGGCCTAGCGTCCTCACTGGCACATTGTTTGGTGACTAACTCTAATATCATTTGTAAAAGTCCAAGCTCAATGCTAGTAGACATTGTTCATTTTTGCCCATTAGGTATTTTCATCAGCCTCACAGTTTTGAAACATGTCTATTAGGAAGAGGTTTCCACACCCTTATAAGGATTGTTTCGTTCCTCTCTCGAACAGCTAGCGGATATTGTCTATTTTAGTCTGTTACGTATCGCCGTCAGCCTCACAGTTTTAAAACGCGTCTACTAGAAATAGCGTTAGGGGATTGGGTCGAAAGTATCATTAGTTTATCAAATGATAAGTATTTCGTAGTCATGGAAAAAGTACCATGGTGGATATCAATTGAACTCACTAGAGATTTAAAATTGTCAAAACATGATTTTTAAACATCAAATTTTGAGAATATCTCTTCGAGTTAGTTCTCTTACATGTCACAAACCCAAGTTAATTTAAAATTTATGTTAGAAGGATGCAAAGGAGGAGGGCTTGAACCTTTGACCTTGTTGTTCACTCTAACCAACTAAGTTATTCCAAGCAATCACTTGTCACAATTCAAGCCCACCACTAGTTGATATTGTTCATTTTCATTCGTTATGTATGGCCGTCAGCCTCACGGTTTTAAACCGCATGTACTAGGGATCGGTTTTCAAACCCTTGTAAGAAATGTTTCTTCCCCTCTCCAGTAGACATGGGATCTCACAATCCACCCCTTCTGAGGGCCTAGCGTCCTCACTAGCACATCGTCTGGTGACTAGCTCTAATATCATTTGTAAATGTCCAAGCTCAGTGCTAGTAGACATTGTTCATTTTGGCCCATTAGGTATTTTCATCAGCCTCACAGTTTTGAAACGTGCCTATTAGGAAGAGGTTTCCGCACCCTTATAAGGATTGTTTTGTTCCTCTCTCGAACAGCTAGCGGATATTGTCTATTTTAGTCTGTTTCGTATCGTCGTCAGCCTCACAGTTTTAAAACGCATCTACTAGAGAGACGTTTACACACCCTTATAAGGAATGCTTCATTCCCCTCTCAAACCAATGTGAGATCTCACAATAAGCAGTCAGGATGGCCGAGTGGTCTAAGTCGCTAGACTCAAGTTTTGGTCCTCGTAAGAGGGTGTGGTTTCATATACCACTTCTGACAACTCATATTATTGTGAACTAATTTTTTCAATGCGGATCTACTGGACCGTGTATCTCATATCTAGGGTGAACTAAATTTTAATTCCTCAAAATTAGTCAGCTTGCATGTCACAATAGTGAATAGGTTGGCGCACTACGAGGTTCGATCTAAGTTTTTGAATAGTGCTACTAAGGTGTAGAGGGAATAGGAGGTGGTCGGGCTTTAGTGACATTGTTCACTCTATTAATGGACTTGTAAGCTGTCTTAAATTTTCTTAGGCGTAGTGGAGATTTACATGGTTTTTAGTGTATCTAGGTAGTTTAAATCACATCTCATATTTATACGTTGCTTTTTAAGGCTAATCCAATTTCTGAGAGCACAAAGGTCTACGTAACTAATTATCGCTCACGATCCTAGAATGCTCAGTCTACTAAAAATATAGTGACCTAGGTCATGTGAAACAAGTCTAGCTCTTGTGCCCTACTCTAAACAAGCCTAGCTCTTTCCTATTTTTTTTTTTCATTGACATTGGGAGACAAAATTTTGTGTTGAAGGGAGATGGCTATTTTTAGGTTTTCTAAAAAAAAAATATTTAAAATGGATTTTTGAAACAATCGTAAAGATTAAGAAGGGAAAGAATGTGAGTTAAAAATTTCAATAGTATTTTTTATTTTTGACTATTTTCTTTTATATTCTTCTTGAGTTCTTAAGAATTTGTAAAGCATTTTTTCCTTCTAATCTCATTTCAAAATTCAGCCTTTAAGACACTCAATAAAATCTCACTTAGAAAAATTAGAAAAATTAATTCTGGTTAGGGTTTTAGTCTAACAAAAATGATTTTAGGTTATTTTTATCTTCTAAAATGTACTCCAAAAAATTCTACTCTTAGAGTTAATGATTTTTCTTGATTATTATCTCATTAAATTCATCTGGATGAGCACTATACTTTTGGTGAAGGCATCAACTAAGGATAGAATCTAGCTTGATGATATGTAAAATGGAAATTGAAGGAAAATGACACCTCAACATCCATTTGTGAAAATGGAGGTTGAATAACTAGTGTTGTTGGTTGAATTGAATTGGACCCGTTGGACTATTTTTTATCTATTTTGATTCACTTTGACATCTTTGTTTGTTAAATGCAATTATTATAATTTTTTATTTTAGAAACTAATTGAAAGATTTTGAAAAATTTAAAAGAGAAAAATAGCTTGAATCAAACTTAGATTTTGCGGTAACTATTTGGATTTCTCCATTAAAGTATTGCTTATAGATTAAACACTTTTACGAATTGATATTTAATTTATATCTGTTATATGGTTGAAATGATGAATTTTACGTGTTAAGGCATGTTAAATTGCGAAGGGTTTGTATAAAGTTAATTGAAGTTTATAGTTAAAGTATCCTAGCTATGATTCATGGTTATAGGCTTCGTAACCAAGTTATAATGTAGGTTCTTTTAAGGGTTAGTTAAATAATGTTTAATATGAATGTCTCAAAGGGAAAGAGATCACGTAGTATGGTGTAGCTGATAAAGGCACTAGATCACTTCTCATATGATTATATTGATAGGTTAAATATATGTTATTCGTAAAGGGTAACAGTTAAACTTTAATAGTAAATATTGTTAATGTATAGTAACATATTTGTATCAAAAGAGTTTGTTGAGTTAGGGACGTGCCCTAGGTGCATGTTATATCCAATGCTATCAAGTTGTTATACAAATACACCTTAGCATTTTTAGGACTTTCAAGACTAACATTTCTATATGATTTCTAATGTCCCTTCCTTCTAATGGGTTTTGAATATAAAAAATACTTTTTTTAGTCTAACCTAAATAAATATTATGAACTGAATACAACAAATAAGAGTATCGTTCCTGTCTCAATTTTTTTCACGTTGTTCGAACAAAAATTGAATGTGTATCAATATGTTAATATTTGGTACACAGAGTCGCTATTTGACATACAATCTATCATCTATTTTTTTTATAGATAGAAAATATCTCATCTTATAGAGATAGAATTTATTACCTCCAAGAAGTTCCTTATCTTATCGATCGATCTTCGTAGTCAAGAAGTTCCGTCGAGCTATTCCCCTAAGATTCATGCAAATTGTTACCTCCATCGAGCAGTTCGACGACCTTAAGAACATGTTAGTTGAGAAGGTTTTTGTTCGTCTTAAGGTCCATGAGGAGACAATTTTTTGTTATGAAGACAAAAAGAAGAAGAAACACTTCTTACTCACATATGTGGAGTGGCTCGCACAGATGAAAAGGAATGATGTGGTTGACTCTTCTTTTTCAAGTACGAAGGGATGTGGTAGCCATAACAAGAAAAACAAGGGTCGTCGGCGTGGTCGTAGACATGGATGCAGACGTGGTGGCAGAGGAGGTCGTGACAATAGCTTACAAACCCACGATAATTCCATCCCTTAGAAGGACAATAGTATGATCAAGTGTTACTCTTGTGTTAAATATGGGCACTATGCAGTAGAGTGCCGCAAGAAGAAGCTCGAGAGGAGGGAAACCTCACACTTACTAAGATCAAGAGCCGTACTGATGTTATTCAAGAAGATTCCTAACCTGCTGATGCTCAACGAAGAGAAGGTTATGGTGAACATTCTCACAAAAGGAGAAGATCGAGTGGAGACGGACATGTGGTACCTTGACAATGAAGCAAGCAACCACTTGACCGGAGATTGAACAAAGTTCAAGGAGCTTGATGAGAAGTTATTGGAAATGTGAAGTTTGGCGATGGATCAATTATACTGATCTAAGGCAAAGGATCCATCTTATTCCAGTGCAAGAATGGTGACCAATGTTTACTGATCAATGTGTACTATATCCCAAACTTGAAGAGTAACATTATCTGTCTTGGTCAGCGGACGGAAGAAGGAAGCAGAGTGGAGTTAGCTAGCTCGTCCCTCAAGATGTTCGATAGAAATAGAACCTTGTTGATGTAGGTAAAACGATCGCATAACCGTTTATACAGGATACTATTGGAGACCAACCAACCCACCTCTCTACTGATGAAATTTGCAGACCCAGTTTGGCTATGACATGCAAGACTTAGGCACGTGAACTTTCAGATGCTCAAAATGATGGGAGAGAAGAAGATGGCTACGGGGCTACCTAAGATCATACATCCAAACAAGCTATGTGAATGTTTCCTAGTCTGCAAACAAGCACGACAATTGTTCCCAACTCAAACAAGCTTCTGTATTGAGTGATACTGCAACTGGTTCATGCAGATTTGTGTGGTCTGATCACCCATCATCATTGGGGGTAATAAGTATTTTCTTTTACTTGTCGACGATTATAGTTGTTGGATGTGGTGTACATTCTCAAAGAAAAAGGAAAATCTATGTTCAAGAAATTCAAAAGATTCGTTGAAAATGGGTATGATCAGAAGTTGAAAACCTTTGGCACTAATCGAGATGGCGAGTTCTTATCCCAAAACTTCTCAAATGGAGGAAGGTATCAAACGTCAACTCACTGCTCTGTACACTCTACAACAAGATGGTGTAGTCTACCAAAGAAATCGCATCATAATGAACACTACAAGAAGCTTACTCAAGAGCATGCAAGTCCTAGCGATTTTCTGGGGCAAGGCGATACGACATGCGGTTTATCTTATAAATCGTTTACTGACAGAGGCGCTGGAAGCTTGCATCTCCTACGAAGGATGGTTTGACAAGACACCTCACTTTGAGTACCTAAGATTCTTTGGTTGTACAACATATGTTAAGACTGCAAAACCATATATAACAAGGCTTGATAATAGAAGCCAAAAGATGGTGTACTTTGGCGTAGAGGATGGAACCAAGGCACACAAATTATATGATCCGCAACATTAAGAAATTAATGTAAGTAGGGATGTCGTATTCAAAGAAGAAAAGAAGTGGGATTGGTGCAACGTTGGCGATAACAAGCAGACTGTTATAGAGTTCATTACTCTAGAAGAAGAGGGAGATTGTAGAAATTGAAGACTGTTATAGAGTTCATTACTCTAGAAGAAGAGGGAGATTGTAGAAATTGAACGCAACTCTAATGCCAACTAATGCTGCCTGATACCAATTTGTTAGAATTGAAATCGCCCTGATACCAATTTGATGAAGTAAGCTAAAGTTGCTCAGATACCAACCTCGAAATAAAACGCTCGCTCTGAATCTAACTCGTTTAGATAATTCTCACGAAACTTTAAGAAAGAAGGTGTCGCAGGGGGAGACAGAGACAAGGAGACAGAGAAATTCTCAAGAGGTTATTACACACTAATTCAGACAGTAAATATTTTTCTTCTCTTTCTTGTTGTTATTTCTCTCTGCACTATTACTTTTAACACATGAGGCTTTTTTATAGCATTTCCTGAGGCAAATTTGGCTTTAACTACCCACGATTTTTTTTTTCACCCATTTACTTTCCCTTCGGTAAATTCCTCCCCTATTTGCTCTCCCTCCCTGGGATAATTATGCCCTCGTAATTAAATCGTTTAGACTGAATTAAAAAAAGCAAAAAAACAAAAAAAAAACATTTAAGTTTATCTTCCAACAGAGATGCAACAGACTTAGAAAATGCCCCTAAAGCAACACCAACAAATCCATACATGTCATCATCGATGACATCTGCTGTCTTTTGACTGAGCAGCTCACCGCGGGTGAGAACATGAAGAAAATAACCGAAAGTGCAAGAGAGCAAAAACCTTGGATTTTGTTGTTGCTAAAAACTAGTACATTTGTTCCTTGTTTGATTTCAATATTTAAATAACAAACCTAGACTAAAAATGGCAAAAGTGGCCAAATGAATTTGCAGGCTGGAGTGGCCAATTGAATTTTTGCCACTCGATGGCAAGTTCTTTGCACAGGCTTTATTTAACAATTTTCTTCTAAAACCTATGGTATATCTACCTTATTGATTGAACTCCGATCTTTGAGCGTAGTTCCTCAAATTTCACTCGCATCAGATAGTTGGTGAAGATGTCTCCAAGCTGTTCCTTTGTTCGAATGTCAATCTTGATAAGTCCCCGATCTACACAATCCCAAATGTAATGGAATCTGATCTCTATGTGCTTGCTCCGGTTGTGCAAAACTGGGTTTTTAATCAAGGAGATTGTATCCTTGTTGTCCACGTATAGTGTTGGTGGATTGCCTTCTTTTTCGATCAGCTCCTCCAACAGCCGTGCAAGCCAGACCCCCTATGTGGCCGCCATCGTAGCGGCAATGTACTTTGCTTTGCAAGAAGACAAAGCAACTACCTTCTGTTTAATTGATTGCCAGCAGATCACGCCACCTGAGAGGAAGTAAATCATCCCATGGTTGCTCTTATGATCATCAACGTCATCGGCCATGTCACTATCACTATAGCCGACCAGCTTAAGCTTCTCTCTTCCTCTCCCAGTATCTCACACCCCAGCCTCTGGTTCTGGCCACATAGCGCAAGATGTGCTTGACAGCTACAAGATCCTCCTTCGTTGATGCTTTCATAAACTTACTCACATATCCAATGGAATAGGCAAGGTTAGGGCATGTGTTTACCAGATAGCGCAGACTCCCGACGATGCTGCGATAGTTGGTGGTGTCACCGCCAGCGTAGTGCTGACTTTCCTTAGCTGGAGACGGGCCTCCATTGGCATCCTTGTAAGATTACTGTTTACCAGCCCAACTATGTCTAGTAGCTTCTTCGCATACGCACCTTGACAGATGGTAATACCGGTAGTACTCTACTGCACTTCGATGCCGAGGTAGTAGCTAAGCACGCCAAGGTCGCTCATCTTGAAGGTCTTTAACATCTCCCTCTTGAATCTTCTAAGAACTTCCATGTCGCCTCAAGTGATTATGAGATCATCGACTTACACTCCCATGATCAACCGCTTCTTGCCGTGGTCGCACGTCTACATCCCATGCTAAGAGGCTCAACGCTTGAACTTGAGCGACAACAGGATACTATCGAGCTTCTTGTTCCAGGCTCGTGGTGCTTGTCGAAGCCGGTAGAGCACCTTGTGCAGGTGCAGTACCTTGCCGGGGTGTCATTATCGATGAAGCCAGGTGGTTGTCAGACGTAGATGATCTCCTTCAGCTCTCCGTTGAGGAAAGCGAACTTCACGTCCATGTGGTGGACTTCCCAGGAGTGATGTCCACGATCGCCAACAACAGGCGGACAGATTCCAACCCTACCACCGGCGCGAACACCTCTTCGAAGTCCACCCCTTTCTTCTGGACGTAGCCCTTTGCCACGAGACGGGCCTTGTGCTTTACAACTTCTCCCTCTTCATGACGCTTCAGCTTGAACACCCATTTGAGCCCTATGGCTCGATGTCTTGGCGGCATATCCTCTAGACTCCACGTCTTGTTGTCAATGACAGACATCGTCTCTTCCTACATTGCCTTCAGCTAGCACGAGTTCTTCTCTTGTTTGGGGAAAGATTTCGTTTCATCCGCGCTGATGGCATGCAATTCGACACCTCTTCTTCGAGCTCGCGCGCCGCCAGTCCCGGTGGTTCACCTTCTCCTAATAGGTCTTCAATATTTCGGTGCCTGGCTGTCAGACCATCATCGTGATCGGCATCCATAAATAACTAGAGCAACTAGTCACAATGTCAATTCCTCCATTATAGCACAACCGAAAGCATTAACTTCAAAATGCATCATAAATTCTCACCCTAGGGTTATTTCGATAATTTTTTTAATATACATAACAATCATCCAGATTGCCTTTGGAGCTACCACACGTGCCTAAATGAGTCTTACGCACAATTACGCGTGCTTTGTGGCACAATCGCACTCTTACGACAGTGGGATAGCGATTGTGCAACACTTGTTCTAGCCCAGAAAACAAGTCGGTCGTGTTAAATTCAAACTTTCCAAACAATATTGGTGTATGCTCGCGACACGGGTCACGTTTAAAATTTTTTTTTAGAAAACAGGAGCAAATAAATGCGTTGAAAACAATTTTAAAGAAATCAATGTTATAAGCTAAAAGCGAGTAGGCAACAACAACAACTTTGATAGCATATAACCCATGTACGAAGAATTGACACCTATTCAAATTCTCCTATAGTACATTTTGGGGGTTTTAGCCCTACGGGTGTAGATATAATTTTGGTGACCGGTCATACACCCCGTATTGACACAACGATAATAGTAAAGCCCTATCTAACTTGAAAAAATTAAAAAAAAAAAAAAAGGTTTGGAACAGGCATACGCCCATGAACAAAAAGTCCTAGACAAGCATGACCAGGATATCGGACATGCGCCCATAGGCAACACGTCTTGAAAAAGTATGACCGTGACATCCTCCCTCAATTGGTTGACATCTTTGACAATCGATTCTTAACAAACTCAGTGTTGTAGGATGAGGTTGACTTCAAGTCCATGGATGCACTTCCCACTGATCTTAGTATTAACGATTCTCTTCCAATATGATAGGAACTATTGAAACCCACATCTTGATTTGTTGACTTTTCGCGTGTTCTTAGTTGGTGTATGTTCTACTTTCTTAGCATGAAAATTTTTCGTCTTTGCGTGAGGTCGCACCACCTCCTTGTGCTTGATGTCTTTTTGGTCGAGATAGTAACATTTCAAGTTACTAATGTGGACAAAAGGGCTAGTCTGCATCTATGGGAGTAGTTGAATCCTATATTATACCTTCTCAATCTTGTGGATAACTTTGACTAGTCCATAGTATTTTCGCACCAGTCTTTGGTTCTTGTTGCTTTGAACTCAGAGTTGGTTCTTTGTAACTGTACTAGTCAAGACGTGTTTAATAAGGATTTTGGTATTAATTATTGAGTCTTTGTAACTCCTGAAGTCATTTTTTGACCTTATTTAAGGCATTTGAGGTCGGTAAGACTCCTATTTATCACATTTTAGTTAGTTTTAGGGCGTATATTGGAATTAATCATCCTATTTAGCTAGGTTAAGATGTTTATATGACCTAAGAATGTCATATGAATTGATATATGTGAGAATTAAGCATTGGAATATAGCTTTTGAGGTGACTATCGAATAATTAGTAACTTCGGCAAAGGCCAACCAAGTAAGTGACTTACTGATTGATGTATGATGGTGCATTCCATGTGGCTCTTGCATGTACCATTTTAATTATGTGATGCTTATATGTTCTTTGTATTGTCATTGATGCATGTCATGTATGCATGTGATGTCCATTACACTATATTATGAATGAAATGAAATGTCATGTGTGAAATGTTATGTCTTACCATGTAAAGTTATGTGATGGATTACGTGAAGTTTTTCATGTATACATGATGCATATATGAAATATGTTATGAGCAAAAGGAGAAAGGAAATGAAATATGTTATGTTATGAATGAAAATCATGGAACCTCATGCTTGTACGTATGTCACATGCATCGGGATACCTCCCTATTATGTTATACTAGCACGACGCGTATCTTCAATACTTGTAGTTGTCATGATATCATGCGGGCCTTTTCTTTTCTAATGCGTTCGGTGACGTGCAATGTGTTGTGTCGGATCAAGAGAATACGTATACGAGCACGCCTGGTGGGTCCATGTGTGCTTATGTGGGCCGTGTGTGGAGAAGCACCATGCATCCAACCCTGCCTAGAACTAAAAAGTGCCCAAGGTCATGTTACGTGTTTTAAATGATATGTCTCGTTCATGTTTTGTGTGTGATTGCGTTACTAACCCATATAGTGGGGTGACTTACTGAGTATTTCTTAAAATACTCAATCCACGTGTTACCTTATATTTTTTAGGTAAAGTTAAAGTTAAAGCTCCCATGCATGGATAACGATAAATGCTGCAAAAGTCATGGAAGTGAGGATAGATCATGATAGAGAAGTAGTATTGAATTTAATTAGTAGATATTAGGTGTTTTTAATGCAATTTGTTTTATGTTAAAAAAACAATGTTATTTTAATTGTTATTTTGAATTGAATAGTAAGTCCATGACTTTATTTTAAAAATATTTATTATGAATTTTCGCATATATAATTAAAACATGCGTGGGGTGACGTAACTAATTAACCTAAAAGAATTAGAAGTGTTACATTATCCTTCAACACTTCTATCCTTCAACACTTCTATTCACTAGTCTGTAATGTCTTGTTAAGTCATTTCAATCCTTTATTTATGTCATTTCTTTGGAGAGAAACCTTGAGGAATGGAAATTGGTTTGGAATCTTAGACTTCAGTTGCATATTTCGCAAATTGTGTAAGTGATTTCCTTATTTACTTCATTTTGTTGATGTTAAAAAATTATCACTGTGATTGCATACACGAACATGTTTTTAGTCCGACTTTGTGAAATGACTTGAGAGGTGTAGGATAAGTAGGAGCCGAAAGGCGAAAGTGAAATGTCACTACTTTTAACGTTATTTTACTTATTCCGTGAATCGGAAGCGGGGCACTGCCCCTCTTTTTGGACCCAATGCCTACCTCGATGGGCGATCCGGGCGGAAGACATTGTCAGGTGGGGAGTTTGGCTGGGGCGGCACATCTGTTAAAAGATAACGCAGGTGTCCTAAGATGAGCTCAACGAGAACAAAACTCTCGTGTGGAACAAAAGGGTAAAAGCTCGTTTGATTCTGATTTTTAGTACGAATACAAACCGTAAAAGCGTGTCCTATCGATCCTTTAGACCTTCGAAATTTGAAGCTAGAGGTGTCAGAAAAGTTACCACAGGGATAACTAGCTTGTGGCAGCCAAGCGTTCATAGCGACATTGCTTTTTTATCCTTCGATGTCGGCTCTTCCTATCATTGTGAAGCAGAATTCACCAAGTGTTGGATTGTTCACCCACCAATAGGGAATGTGAGCTGGGTTTAGACCGTCGTGAGACAGGTTAGTTTTACCCTACTGATGACAGTGTCGCAATAGTAATTCAACCTAGTACGAGATGAACCGTTGATTTGCCCAATTGGTTATCGCGCTTGGTTGAAAAGCCAGTGGCGCGAAGCTATTGTGCGCTGGATTATGACTGAACGCCTCTAAGTCAGAATCTGGGCTAGAAGTGACGCATGCGCCCATTGCTTGATTGCCGACTAGCAGTAGGGGCCTTTTGGCCCCAAAGGCACGTGTCGTTGGCTAAGCCCTTGTGACGGATGAGTCTCAAGGGCCGCCTTGTAACGTAATTCCCACTGAGCGATGGGTAGAATCCTTTGCAGACGACTTAAATATGCGACAGGGTATTGTAAATGGCAGAGTGGCCTTGCTGCCACGATCCACTGAGATTCAGCCCTTCGTCCCTCCCCACACAATAAACCAATTTATTTATTTGAAGTGTCATGGAGGTTGTAGGCAAAGTAATGATTTTACATGTTAAGTGTTGATGGATTGGACATGCTCCAAATCAAGGCCATCTATGCTATGTGTGATACATGTCGTACCAACACCTCATGCACCCTTACACACCCATAATGTCCACCCACCCCCTCCAACGCAAACACACCTACAAGAATATCAAAAGTGTTAGATGTTACCTCCATAAAAAAGCATCAGACCCAATACCTATGAAGCGTGAGTACACGTATAAAGCCTTGAAGGTTAGCCTTTAAACAATTCATCACACCTAACATCTGTGGAAAGTACGAACATGTATAAAGCCTTGGACTATTAAAAATATCATCAAACCCAATACCCGTGAAAAGTGAATGTACATTTATAATGTTTTATTGTTGTGTTTTATTTTTTTTGGGAACTAAGAAATGAGTGATGCCCGTAAAATTTAATTTTTTTTTTTTTTTTTATCTTTTGGTCATCTAAAACAAAAAAAATGAAGAGTTTTGATGCTAGAGCAAGTACATTACACCAAGACACCCACCATGACGTTGTTTTTACACCTATCACCCATAAATTGTGAAAGTACATGTGTAGTGGTTATTAATTGTAAACTGCATTCTTTTCAAAAGTTTAGACCACCAATGAAGTCACATGTGGATGATCTCCCGTAAATTTTAATTGTATCAGTGCTCCACGCTTTTGGCAGTGAGTGAAGAGAGCGAGAAAAATCTTGTCAGTGACCATTTCTAGGAAGAAATAATTAATATGAACATTGAAATAAAATGCTAGAAGGGAAATGGAGGGACATTGGGGAACAAGCTTCTTATGCTACTATAAAAAAAACAAACTTATGAAACTATCTACGTCCCAACAGTTCCAAACAATATTAGCAAATAGACTAAAATGGAAATGGTGAATCAACAACTAAAAGATAGAATTGGAACCTCGTTTCTAAACTCATGATTCGAATATCAACAAGCCAAAAAACTAGAAATGGAAAAGGGCGCTACAATAGGAAAGTTAAAAGCTCTCATTAGTAAAGACTACAATAGGAAAGTTAAAAGCTCTCATCTGATACGAACCTATGGTTTGGGTTCTGCTAATCTCCGAGGCTGAGCTTTAGTTTTAAGCTTGAATTTCGACTATTTCAACGCTTTCCTTTGTTTTTTTTTTTTTTTTTTTTTTTTTTTTTTTTTTTTTGCATTTGCTTCTAGTTTTTGGACCTATTTCCAGTCGATTTTGGCTAAGTTTTAATTATTCTTGCATAGTAATTTACTAGAACATTAGCCAACTTTTATATTTAGTTTTTTTTTTTTATAATTATCGATATTTCTCTAATCTCAAAATTGAAAATACAGTCAACGATTAGAGTGATGTGTCATAATTTTGATATTAAAGTTCTAATCCAAAGATCTAAATTCCTATAACATGGAGGTCCTACTCCATAGTCAATTTCTAATCTTAGATTAACATCATATTAATACATGCTTAATTATTGAAATTTTATTTTCTAGTTTAAAACATACGCTATTCCATATGGGATCTCAAAAAAAAAGGCATGGGATTTACACCGTTGACGAAGAAGAAGGTTTGAGAACAAGACTTTACTGCACTGGGGTCCTTTCATGTCGATCTATTCTCCCTTGTGTTGAAATATTGTGTCTCGTGACCCACACATGGCCAGTCAACTATTCTAAATCTTGCGACAAATGATTTTGTGATGAATGGAAATGTAAAATATTTACATAAATATGAGAATCAGTATTTGGTTTACACACCCTTGGAAAGAATGCTTCATTCTCCTCAAACCAATGAGGGATCTCAGTAGATATTATCTACTAGTGTTGGGAGGCTTGGGTTGAAAGTATCATTAGCTTACCAATCAATGATAAGAACTTCGTAGATTTAAACATTTCAAAGTTAAGTCATGGAAGAAAACTACCATCGTGGATATCAATTGAACTCACTAGAGTTTTAGAAGTGTGAAAACATGATTTTTAAAACTTCCAATTTTGAGAATGTATCAAAGTTCCAGTTAGTTCTCTTACACGCCACGTCACAAAACCAAGTTGATTGAAAATTTCTACTAGGGAGAAGAACAAACATCGTTATAAGTTACGCTTCATTCCCATCACTAGAAGAAGGGCTTGACGACCTCCGACCTTGTGGTTAACAGCCACACGCTCTAACCAACTGACCTATTCCAGCCAATCATTTGTTACAATCCAAGTCCACCACTAGTTGATATTGAATGGTTTCGTTCGTTACGTATCGCTGTCAGCCTCACATTTTTAAACCGTATCTAATAAGGAGAGATTTTTAGACCCTTGTAAGAAATGTTTCTTCACCTCTCCAATCGACGTGTGATCTACTTATCCAACCCTTCTGAGAGCCAAGCGTCCTCACTCGCACATCGCTTAGTGATTAGTTTTGATATCATTTGTAATAGTCCAAGCGCACTGCCCATTAGATATTGGCATCAGCCTCACAGTTTACACACCCATATAAAGAATGTTTCATACCCTCTCAAACCAATGCGGGAGTGGATAATATCTACTATCGCTGTGGGCTTGGGTCAAAAGCATCATTAGTTTATCAAATGATAATAAGATAAGAAATTTGTAGATTTTAACTTTTCAAAGTGATATGGAATCAACCGAAGGGAAAGAATGGAACCTCGTTTCTAAACTCGTGATTCGAATATTAAATGATAATAAGAAATTTGTAGATTTTAACTTTTCAAAGTGATATGGAATCAACAGAAGGGAAAGTATGGAACCTTGTTTCTAAACTCGTGATTCGAATCACTCCACAAGAGTTTTGATCAATACCGCTTGAATAACTCTAGCATGCTCTCATCAAAGCATTCTTTTTTTAATTCCAAAATGTGATTTCTAGAAAAGAAGGCTTATAGAGCCTTTACAAAAAAGAAATTCTATTATTTTTTTAATTAAAAAATGTCTCTAATCAAAGAAAAGAAGGCTTATATAGCCTTTACAGTAAAAGAAGACTTATATAGCCTTTACAGAAAAGAAGTTAACGGTGGGTTACGATCTAACCTTAACTCCTGTATTAAAAACTAGCTTAAATATGACCAACAAATATTAAAATTATAATTAAATTGTGCAAGGAATGAAATGTGCTTATTAGTCACATAAATATTGCTTATTAGTCAAATATTTAAATTATAATTAAATGGTGCACTAAACTAGTTCCTAAATTACTAGTCACATAAATTTCGTGGAGTTCATTAAATGCAACTTAAAATGTATTTAATGCATCTCTTTCTTGACGCTCAACTTTGCACAACATTATAAGGGAGGTCTCCAACGATTTCTAGACTTTCCTTTGATGAGCTCACCATCGCTTGAATATAAGTGAACAAGGTTTGTTGTAGCTTCTTGGCTCTCGTCCTTGTAATTGGACCTTGAGGTATGGAAATTCCTTGGTCGTGGTTCATATCATTCTCCCTCTCTTGAGAAGGATTCGTCCTCGAATCCCAGCCATCACCTACATCAAAAGGACTCAAATCAACAACATTAAAAGTTGCACTAACACCATACATACCTGGTAAATCAATTTTATAAGCATTGTCATTGATACGCTCAAGAACTTGAAAAGGTCCATCTCCTCATGGTAAAAGCTTAGATTTTCTTTGAGTAGAAAATCTTTCTTTTCGGAAATGCACCCAGACCCAATCTCCTAGCTTGAAGATAACAATCTTGTGTCCTTTATTAATTTGGGTGGCAACCTTGGAATTTTGCTTCTCAATTTGTTCTTTTACTTGCTTGTGTAGTTTATAAACAAACTCAACCTTGGCATTTGTATCGAAATTCACAAACTCTTATGACGGCATAGGTAACAAGTCAATGGGGGTTAAAGGATTAAAGCCATAAACAATTTCAAAAGGTGTGCATTTAGTAGTGGTATGAACAACCCTATTGTATGCAAATTCTATAAATGACAAACAATCCTCTTAAGTCTTAAGATTCTTATCAATAATAGCCCTAAGCTCAGTAGTCATTGTTCGGTTAACAACTTCAGTTTGTCCATCTGTTTGAGGATGACAAGTAGTTGAATATACTGGCTCACTTCCTAACTTACCCAATAAAACATGCCAAAAATGGCTTCAAAATTTTACATGGCGAATATGCAACTCATCCCCAATATACATGCGAATTTGATGATAACCCAATTTTAAATTAATCTTAGTAAAAAGACGGCATCCATGCAACTCATCAAGCATACCATCTAATCTAGGAATTTGATGCCTATACTTTATAGTTATCTTGTTTATAGCCCTACAATCAACACACATACTCTAAGAACCATCTTTCTTAGGTACAAGAATAACTGGAACAAAACAAGGACTCAAACATTCACGTACATACCCTTTAGCAAGGAGTTCACTTACTTGCCTTTGTATCTCTTCGGCCTCCTTTGGATTAGTCCTGTTGGTTGGTTTGGAATGGGCTCGCTAGGAATGAAGTCAATCTTGTGTTCAATCCCTCTAAGTGGTGGAAAACTACTAGGCATCTCCTCAGAAAAGAAATCTTCAAACTCTTGCAAAAGCACACAAAATCACTAGGCAAAGAAGGATTCAGCGTGTTAGTAAAGTTACAAGACCCTTTGCACATAGTACAAGAATAGTCTGGTTAGAGAGCAAAACATTCCTAGCCTCACTTGATCTAACATACAAGCTTATAGATTTGACTTTTCTCTCTTTTTCTTTTTTTTTTTTTTCTCTAGGCTGGGTCCTACTCTTGCTTTTCACTTCAGCTCTTTTTTTCACTTGATTCTTTTTCAATCTTTGCTTTTGCATCCGCCTCTTGCATTTTCTTTTCAAGTTTGCAATGATCAATAAGTACATCTTTTGGAGACAATGGAACAAAAGTAGTTTTTCTACCCTTGTGAGTAAAAGAGTATCGAGTTGCATACCCATCATACATTACCCGACGATCAAATTGCCAAGGCCTCTCCAGTAGTAAATCTCCAACATGCATGGATACAACATCACATAAAATATCATCAACATATTTTCCAATATTAAAAGAAACAATAGCTTGTTGACTTACCCGTACTTCCCCACGATCACTCAACCATTGAAGCTTGTAGGATCTTGGATGTGGTTGTGTCTTTAAATTAAATCTTGTGACTAGAATGGAACTCACAACATTGGTGCAACTACCGCTATCAATGACAACACTACAAGGTACTGATTGAACAAGGCACCGAGTTTGAAATAAGTTCTCTCGTTGGTCTAAGCCGTCCCCCTTAATGTGGGTGTTTAGAGCTCGTCGAGTAACCATAGATATATGTGTAAGGTCCTCTTCACTAAACTCCTCACTCTCATCATTTTCCTCATTTATGTAGTCATGTGCCTCATCATCTGTTACAATTTCTCCCTCCTTCATGGTCATAATTCTTGTATTTGGGCAATCTCTACTCTAGTGTCTACCCCTTGACATCTCCAACACTTTAAATCCCTATTTCGAACATTAGACTTTTCTATTTTTTCTTTCACTGTTCTAGAATTCTCACCTTTCTCAAATTTAGCTTGAGGCTTCTCATGAATCTCTTGATTTCTATGCTTATAATCAATGTTCTCACTATCCTTTTTTCATGTAGAAGTAGAATTGGAATATGTTTTTGTAATACCGAAGAAAGAGAAATAGAAATAGAAAAAGAAAAAAAAATAGGAAAAGTCAGGGGCAAATAGGTAAATTTGCCCCTCCAACCACCTAAGTGGTCCAAATGAAACCCCATACAGAGTACTACAAAAGAGAAATAGTGAGAGAAAGGGGCTGAGAGAACCTAGAGAGAGGAGAAAGGATGAACCGCGGGAAGACTCACCGAAAACTACCGTTGCAGTCTATTCCGGTGAATATCATGATGGAAGGAGGTGAAGATCATGATGCAAGGAGGTGAAGATCATGATGCAGGGAGACTTTCTTGGAAGGGAAAAAAGAATGTGGGTGGCCGGAGTCCTATTTTTCATCAAGAAATCGGAAAATTCGCCAGGTAAGGATCTTGAACGTTTTCTTAGATCTACGGTTTTCCTTTGTGAATCAAGATCTGAAATCTTGATATATTCATCTAGGAACAACTCTACGCATGATCTGTGAAGAAGTTTGGCCGAGATCTCAACCTAAAGGCGGAGGTCCGAGAGTCATATGAGAACGGTGAGCGAAATTCCGACGTTCTGAACTCGTCTAGTAGTCAAGCAAAAAATTACAAAAAAATAAAATACTAGGATGTAGCCCGTAACACGATCTAGATCTTTTCTGAAGGAATCATATCGATCCGATCTACGGATCAAAAGATATGAAAATCAGAAAAGGGGACTGTGTTTCGGTTTTCAGAGGACAGAGAAGAAAGAAGAAGAAAAAAAAAGGGGGGCGGCCGGCGAGCGGCGGAGGGCGGCAACAGGCGCCAGACATGCGTCGACCATCGGCTGGAGCAACGCAGCTCCAGCGAGGCGTCGACACGTGTCGCCTGCAAGCTGGGCCAAACCACAAACGCGAGCCGAGCTGACCAGACCGACTGACCCGTGACTACGCGGAAGCGGGCGCGCATGCAACCTATGACTGGCGCCTTCCCGCGCGCGTGACCACGCACTCCAAGTGCGTTGCTGGCGCGTGAGCGCGCGTGGAACGGCCAATTTGGCCCGGTTGCTTTCTGTTTGCCTGATTTTTGTCCCCATTCCAGTTCTAATACTTTTTTTACATGAATAGGGATCTAATTTAAAGAAATCAGTATTTTTGGACACCTCACGGGCAAAGAAACACTAGCAAAAAGGGCACGCGTCAACCAGGTAAGTCACCACCCGGTATTTAGGAAGAAATACTTATAGGATTCGCTTGGATTGCATGCATGCTAATAGTTTTACTTCATATTAGCTCTCCATGTAAATTGTTAGTCAGAGTATTTGATATGATTGTATTGGGTGAATTACATGAGTGTTGTTGTATGCTTCATGCTTCCCCTGTATGTATGCATGCATTTAATTTATGTTGCAATTGTGTATTCCGTGTTCCGGGTGCTTGATGGACGAATTCGCCCCATTGAGCGTGAATTTCGTGCTCTGGGTGCTTGATGAAGGTCATCGCCTCGTTGAGCCGGTATGCCTAGTTTGCATGAATTATATAGTATGATGTTAGAAGACGATTGCATGCACACTATGTTAATTTCTAGGGCCCATTTCTATGATAAACTTAGGGAATTATTGTTAGGAGCGATATGTCGCTCCAGCCAGATTTAATTTTCCCCTAGGAACTTAGCGGTTTACCACGGCAAGAAGGTACCTTGGAGTGTTCATAGATTGCTAGCGTGAGAACGGTATCTATAGCTTCGTGGGAGGACCAAGGGACCCTGACCAGTCCTTATTACTCTTAGCCATTTCGCATGGGAAATGTGTCCCCACATCGTACAACCCATTAGCTGCATGGGAACGGGTTGGGTCGCGCCCCCCATAGGGGGACTATATGGGCGTAGGGGTATTCAGCACACCCCTAGGCTAGATACCATGTAGCCCCAGATAGCCATGTAGAAGTAGCACCTCATAGAGAGATACCGACCACATTAGCTTGGCATAAGGAACCTCTAGGCGTTTAATGAAAGGACGATGAGCCGCTGAAACGCAAGAGGCAAGCCCCAAGGGACTAAGATTAGAACCAGATGTCCTAGAACCGAAGTAGGAAACCGTGGGAATTCTGTTAAATTAAGATGCGAATAGAGCCTACATGTAGGTGGCTTACTGAGTATAATTTTTATACTCATTATTTTCTACTTTTTTTTGTCAGGTGCCGGTCGAGGCGGAGGAACGTTCGAGAGCTGTGCGGTCACAGAGGGGTTCGTTCCGGAGCGTCAGTCCCTTTTTGGTCTTTTGGAGTCTTTTGCGAATTCATTTTAATTTTGTATTTGTAATTCCTTTTATATTTGTATTTTAACAAAACTTTTCTAGATTTTGTTTTAATTAAATGGTATTTTTACCTTTCATTTTTTTTCGATTTCATCTTTTTAGTCACGATTCGATTTTTCGAAGCCTCGAAAATCGAGTCGTGACAGTTTTAGAAGAATACCGTTGAGACCTTCGTTGGATTTGCCTCTCGATCTTAATTACAATGTGCAACAACTCCTCGATATCATAATAAGTCTGTAAATCAGTCTTGTCTGCAATCTCTATGTTTAACCCATTAAGAAATCGCGCCATGAGCGTTTCGATGTCCTCATCGAGATCAAGTCGATCCATCAATGTATCCATCTCCTTGTAATAATCCTCCACAGATTTGCGTCCTTGTTTCAATGCTTGAAGCTTTTGCACCATGTCTCATTAAAAATAATGTGGAACAAAACACTTCCGCATGAACTCTTTGAACTCGTACCATGAATTAATTGGTGCTTCAAGATTTCTTCTCCTACTTGACATCTAACCGTACCTTCTTTTCATCACTAAAATTATGACAGTTGAACACCGACTCCACCGTTTTCTCCCATTCAAGGTACTCCTCTGGATCGATTTTGCCATAAAACTTGGAAAGTTTTAATTTGATTCTCCCCACGTTACGATCAATTCTATTGTCATAAAGAACTCATTGTGGTAAATTATGATACCTTCTTCCACGGACTCTCCCTTGCATCAAGCCACGGCCAACCGCATGTGGATTATGCTCGTGTTGTTCAGAATTATCTTCCTCATATTGATCAGTAGATTGGGCAGGTAGTGGAATCCTCTCTTGAGCTTGATTTTGAATTTAAAATCTACCTATTTGATTGGTCAACTCTTCTATTCCTCAAATTAGTCTTTCCATGGTTCGTTGTTGTGCTTCTCTCAATCGTGCATCAATAATGTTAGGATTGTCGTCTGGATTTACCATGCTACAAAAGAAAGTTAAAAGAAAAAAAAAAAAAAAGGACCTCACAAGTGCTCCCTCACGTGTGTTCACACGTAAATGTAGTTCACTCGTGCTTAGCACTTAACACTCGAATCAATGTATTATTCCCATACAATCTCACCCTCACAATTGAGCACAAACAAATCACACTCCAAAAAAAATTGGGATGTGAGACAAGTTATGTTATAGAGGTGAGTGCAATTCAAAGTGAATACACAGCACACTCAACACATAAACAAGGGTATTAGAGGAGCAATCCAATAACATATCAGAGTTACATATACTAATAAAGAGGAAAAAAAAAAAAACATTTAACATCAATAAGCTTTCTTTTTTCTTTTTTTTTTATTCTGTAATATTGGCAAAAATGTAATAAATTTACCGAAAATTGATTTAGAAGATCTTAAAGAAGAACAAAGTGTTGATAAGATCCAGATCTAACGCTTTATAAAATATGTCAACATGAATTAAAGCACAAAAATAATATTTTTATTTTGTTATTTTTTGTGCTTTATATTTTTTTTTAGACAGAATGTGAACATACTGTACAAATTGAATATATATATATAGAATCAACCTAAGGGAAAGTATGGAACGGATTACCTTGATGATCAAGATCAAGAGTAAAAAAAACTTGTTTCTCAACTCATGATTCGAATCACTTCATAAGAGGTTTGATCAATACCACTTGATTAACACTAGCATACATGCAAATTCTAACCACTTGAATTTGCAAAGAAAATCTTAGTTCTCACCAACGCTAAAAAAAAAATAGAAATTCTATTCTTTTTTTTATTCCAGAAATGTGATGTCTCTAATCAAACGAAAGAAGGCTTTATATAACCCTTGCAACGTTAATGTATGTGACACATAACTCCCAAATTAAATTGGCTAGTAAATGAGAAATACCATGACCTCTATATTAAAATGACTAATTAATGGTGGAATATGGTAACCTATGTGGGTTACCATGTAACTTAATTCCTATATTAAAAACTAGCTTAAATATAACATATAATCCAAGCCCACCGCTAGTTTATTTTGTCTGCTTTCGTTCATTAAGTATTGCTATCAGTCTCACGATTTTAAACTGCATCTGATAGGAAGAGGTTTTCAGACCCTTGTAAGAAATGTTTCTTCACCTCCCCAATCAACGTGGGATCTCACTATCCACACATTCTGAGCGCCAAGCATACTCACGGGTACATCGCCTAGTGACTAGCTCTAATATCATTGGTAAAAGTCCAAGTGCACTGCTATCAGACATTGTCCATTTTGGCCCATTATGTATTGTCGTCAGCCTCAAAGTTTTAAAATGCGACTATTAGGGAGAGGCTTCAGTACCTTTATTAGGATTGTTTCGTTCCTCTCTCCAATCGCTAGTATATATTATCTATTTTAATCTATTACGTATCGTCGTTAGCCTCACAATTTTAAAATGCGTCTACTAGGGAGATGTTTACACACCCTCGTTCCTCAATCCAATTGCTAGTAGTTATTATCTATTTTAATCCATTACCTATCGCCGTCAGCCTCATAGTTTTAAAACGCGTCTACTAGGGAGACGTTTGCACACCCCCGTTCCAAAATCCAATCGCTAGTAGTTGTTATCTATTTTAATCTGTTACGTATCGCCGTCAGCCTCACAGTTTTAAAACACGTCTACTAGGGAGACGTTCGCACACCCATATAAGAAATGCTAAATTTCCCTCTCAAATAAATGCGGGATTGCACAATAAGCAGTCAAGATTATCGAGTGGTCTAAGGCGCTAGACTCAAGTTCTTGTCCCTGTAATAAAGCGTGGGTTGTTCAAATCCCACTTTTGACAACTCATATTATTGTGAGGCAAAAGGCGAGCAAAAGTGGATAATATCTACTATCGTTCAGGGCTTGGGTTGAAAGCATAATTAATTATCCAAAAATGATAAGAATTTAACTTTTCAAAGTTAAGAAATAGAACTTCAAACCATGATGGATATCAATTGATCTCACTAGAGTTTTAGAAGTGTCAAAATATGATTTTTAAAACATCAAATTTTGAGAATATCTAGAAGTTCTATTACACGCCATGTCACGAGCCCAACTTCATTGAAAAAATTTGTATGCTTCATTCCCATCGCTAGAAGGAGGGCTTGAACCTCGTCACACGCTCTAACCAACTGAGCTATTCCAGCCAATCATTTGTTACAATCCAAGACCACCATTAGTTGATATTGTCTGCTTTCGTTCGTTACGTATCGCTGTCACCCTCATGGTTTTAAACCGCATCTACTAAGGAGAGGTTTTCAAACCCTTGTAAGAAATGTTTCTTCACCTCTCCAATCGATGTGGGATCTCACAATCCACTCTTCTGAGGGCCAAGCGTCCTCACTGGCGCATCACCTGGTGACTAGCTCTGATATCATTCGTAAAAGTCCAAGTGCACTACTAGCAAACATTGTTCATTTTTTCAAAATAGGTATTGCCATCAGCCTCACAGTTTTACAAGTCTATTAGGGAGAGGTTTTCGCACCCTTATTAGGATTGTTTCATTCCTCCCTCCAACAGTTAGTAGATATTATCTATTTTAATCCATTACGTATGGTCGTCGGCCTCACAGTTTTAAAACGTGTCTATTATGGAGATATTTACACACCCATATACGGAATGCTAAACTCCCCAATCAAACCAATTCGGGAACACACCAATAGCAGTCAGGATGGCCGAGTGGTCTAAGGGGCCAGACTCAAGTTTGGTCCTCGTAAGAGGGCGTGGTTTCTCAAATCCCACTTCTGACATTTCATATTATTGATCTCACTAGAGTTTTAGAAGTGTCAAAATATGATTTTTAAAACATCAAATTTTGAGAATATCTAGAAGTTCTATTACATGCCATGTCACGAGCCCAACTTCATTGAAAAAATTTGTATGCTTCATTCCCATCGCTAGAAGGAGGGCTTGAACCTCGTCACACGCTCTAACCAACTGAGCTATTCCAGCCAATCATTTGTTACAATCCAAGACCACCATTAGTTGATATTGTCTGCTTTCGTTCGTTACGTATCCCTGTCACCCTCATGGTTTTAAACCGCATCTACTAAGGAGAGGTTTTCAAACCCTTGTAAGAAATGTTTCTTCACCTCTCCAATCGATGTGGGATCTCACAATCCACTCTTCTGAGGGCCAAGCGTCCTCACTGGCGCATCGCCTGGTGACTAGCTCTGATATCATTCGTAAAAGTCCAAGTGCACTACTAGCAAACATTGTTCATTTTTTCAAAATAGGTATTGCCATCAGCCTCACAGTTTTACAAGTCTATTAGGGAGAGGATTTCGCACCCTTATTAGGATTGTTTCATTCCTCTCTCCAACAGTTAGTAGATATTATCTATTTTAATCCATTACGTATGGTCGTCGGCCTCACAGTTTTAAAACGTGTCTATTATGGAGATATTTACACACCCATATACGTAATGCTAAACTCCCCAATCAAACCAATTCAGGAACACACCAATAGCAGTCAGGATGGCCGAGTGGTCTAAGGGGCCAGACTCAAGTTCTGGTCCTCGTAAGAGGGCGTGGTTTCTCAAATCCCACTTCTGACATTTCATATTATTGTGAGGCAAAACGCGAGCCGAAGTAGATAAAGTCTACTACTATTGTGGGCTTTAGGTCGAAAGCATCATTGTTTATCAAATGATAAGAACTTCCTACCATGGTGGATATCAAATGACAAGCCAGTGTTTTCTGAAAGTGAAAAAATGATTTTTTGAGAATATCTGTAAGTTCAAGTTAGTTCGTCACAAACCGAAGTTGATTGAAAATTTATACTAGAGAGAAGCACCAACACCCATTATGATAAGGTATGCTTCCTTTGCATCGCTAGAAGGAGGGCCTGAACCTCCAACCTTGTGGTTAACCACACGCCCTAACCAACTAAACTATTCCAGCCAATCATTTGTTACAATCCAAGACCACCATTAGTTGATATTGTCTGCTTTCGTTCGTTACGTATCGCTGTCACCCTCATGGTTTTAAACTGCATCTACTAAGGAGCGGTTTTCAGACCCTTGTAAGAAATGTTTCTTCACCTCTCCAATCGATGTAGGATCTCAAAATCCACCCCTTCTGAGGGCCAAGCGTCCTCACTGGCGCATCGCCTGGTGACTATCTCTGATATCATTCGTAAAAGTCCAAGCGCACTGCTAGCAGACATTCTCCATTTTTTCCCATTAGGTATTGTCGTCAGCCTCACAGTTTTAAAACACGCCTATTAGAAGGTAGTTTTCGCCGCTTGTTAGGATTGTTTCGTTCCTCTCTCCAACAATTAGTAGATATTATCTATTTTAATTTGTGACGTATCGTCGTTAGCCTCATAGTTTTAAAACGCGTCTACTATGGAGACATTTACACACTCATATACGGAATGCTAAACTCCCCTCTTAAACCAATCCAAGAACACATCATTAGCAGTCAAGATGGTTGAGTGGTGTAAGGCACCAGACTCAAGTTTTGGTTCTCGTAAGAGGGCGTGGGTTTAAATCCCACTTCTGGCATCTCATATTATTGTGAGGCAAAATTGTCCATTTTTTCCCATTAGGTATTGCCGTCACAGTTTTAAACTATTAGAGAGAGGTTTTCGCGGCTTGTGTTACAATTGTTTCGTTCCTCCCTCCAACAAACAATTAGTAGATATTAGAGAGAGGTTTTAGCCGCTTGTGATAGTATTGTTTGTTTTGTTCCTCTCTCCAACAAACAATGAGTAGATATGTTTGTTTTGTTCCTCTCTCCAACAAACAATGAGTAGATATTAGAGAGAGGAGACAATTAGTAGATATTAGAGAGAGGTGTTCGCCCCTTGTGTTTCCACAATTAGTAGATATTAGAGAGAGGTGTTCGCCCCTTGTGTTTCCTCTCTCCAACAATTAGTAGATATTAGAGAGAGGCGACAATTAGTAGATATTAGAGAGAGGTTTTAGCCCCCTTGTGTTTCCTCTCTCCAACAATTAGTAGATATTAGAGAGAGGCGACAATTAGTAGATATTAGAGAGAGGTTTTAGCAGCTTGTGTAAGGATTGTTTTGGTTCCTCTCTCCAACAATGAGTAGATATTAGAGAGAGGTTTCACCGCTTGTGTTAGGATTGTTTCCTTCCTCTCTCCAACAATTAGAAGATATTAGAGAGAGGTTTTAGCCGCTTGTGTTAGGATTGTTTCGTTCCTCTCTCCAATAATTTAGTAGATATTAGAGAGAGGTTTTCGCTTCTTGTGTTAGGATTGTTTCGTTCCTCTCTCCAACAATTAGTATATATTATCTATTTTAATCCGTAACGTATCTTCGTCAGCCTCACAATTTTAAAACGTGTCTACAATGGAGACATTTACACACTCATATACAGAATGCTAAACTCCCCTCTCAAACCAATCCAAGAACATATCATTAGTAGTCAGGATGGCCGAGTGGTCTAAGGTGCCAGACTCAAAAGTTTTGGTCCTCGTAAGAGGGCGGCATGGGTTCAAATCCTTTGGAGAAATTCTTTGTAATGTTTTACCAATGCATGCTAGAGACATTGCTTGGCCGATCATGACAATTTGACAGGAAGGGTTATGTATGATGGCTATTTGAATAGGTATTCTTTTGTAAAAGATGGTAGAATAGAAAAACCACTTTGTCCACTTTGTACCTGCAAATATATTTGCTGATCAATTAAAGTTTGAAGATGGTAGAAAAACCACTTTGTCCACTTTGTACCTGCAAATATATTTGCTGATCAATTAAAGTTTGAAAATATATTTGCTGATCAATTAAAGTTTGAAGGGAAAAAGAGTTGAAAGAAAAACAAGTGTCGTGAAAAAATAGAGAAAAGATAATGAAATTGAAAAGAAAAAAAAAGGAAAGAATGTGAGTTGTAGATAATGAAATTGAAAAGAAAAAAAAAGGAAAGAATGTGAGTTGTTTGAAAGAAAAACAAGAGTCCCGAAAAAAATAGAGAAAAGATAATGAAATTGAAAAAAAAAAAAAAGGAAAGAATGTGAGTTGTTTGGCTAGAGTTGGAGAGGTTAGAAGGGCAATGTTCTCACAAAAAAAATCATCATTGTACTTGTGTACAAGGAAGGATGTTTAGTCTCTAACGATAACAATTTGTCTTTGCCTAGTATGTTTCAATCTCTTTTACAGGAATTTGATGACGTATTCCAAGATAAGTTCCTAAAGGACTACCTCCCATTCGAGGTATTGAACATAAAATAGAGTTCATTCGAGGGGCAGTCATTCCTAATAGGCCAGCTTATAGAGTCAACCTAACTGAGACTAAAGAAATTCATAGGTCAGTAGAGGAGCTCATGGAGAAGGGTTATATACGAGAGAGTTTGAGCCCATGTTCTGTACCAGTCTTATTTGTCCCATAGAAAGATGGAACGTGGCGCATGTGCGTGGATTGTAGAGCCATCAATAAAATCACAGTGTGGCAACACTACTTATGGCCTAGAGAATTTGTGATCTACTCTGATCATGAAAGCTTGAAGTATCTTAAGGGTCAAAGCAAACTGAACCGTAGGCATGCAAAGTGGATGAAGTTTATTGAAACATTTTCGTATGTCATCAAATATAAGCAAGGTAAGGATAATGTGGTAGCTGATGCATTATCTAGAAGGTACAATCTTTTTACTTCTGTTAGTGCAAAAATTCTTGGATTTGAGCATATTAAAGAATTATATCGAGATGACCAAGACTTTGGAATTATATGCATCGTGTCTTACAAAAACAGCTGTGGATGATTATTATGTATTTCATGAATTCTTATTTAAGAAAAGTAAGTTTTGTATTCCTAAATGCTCTATCGGAGATTTGCTCGTAAAAGAAGCACATGGTGGTGGCTTAATGGGACATTTTGGGATTAATAAAACTTATAATATGTTGCATGAACACTTCTTTTGGCCGAAAATGAAGCATGATGTTCATAAATTTTGTAGTCAATGTTTTAAATGCAAAGAAGCTAAGTCTAGATCACAACCAAATGGATTGTACACTCCTTTGAATGTACCTAACGAACCTTGGACTAATATACCTATGGATTTTGTTCTTGGTTTACTGCACACTAAACAGGGTAAAGATAGTATTTTTGTTGTGGTAGGCAGATTTAGTAAAATGGCTCGTTTTATTGCATGCAACAAGATGGATGATGCAAAACATGTTGTTGACTTATTCTTTATGAAGGAGTAAGATTACATGGAAGCCCTAGAATAATTGTCAGTGATACGGATGTTAAATTTTTGAGTCATTTTTGGAAAGTATTGTCGGGTAAAATCGGTACCAAGTTGTTGTCTTGAACTACATGTCATACTCATATTGGTTGGTAAACTTAGGTGGTTAATAGAACTTTAGGAGCATTGCTTAAGGCTATTATTTCTAAGAATGTTAAGTCTTGGGACGAATGTTTGCGATTTGTAGAGTTTGCATATAATAGAACAATTCATACTACCACTCATTGTTCTTCTTTTGAATTTGTATATGGATTTAATCCAATTATGCTTCTTAATTCGCTCCATATTTCTTCTAATATTTTTGTGAGTGAAGCAGCCACAAGTCAGACAGATTTGATCAAAACATTGCACAAAAAGGTGAATGAGCAAAATTTGAAATAATATTTCAAAGTTGTTTCAAGAATTAACAAAGGACGGAAGGAAATCATTTTTCAATCTAATGACTGGGTTTGAATACATTTTTGCAAGGAATGATTCCTATCTCAAATGAAAATAAAGTTACATCCAAGAGGGGATGACCCTTATCAAGTCCTTGGAAGAATTAATAACAATGCATATAAAATTGATCTTTCCATAGAATTACCAGTATATTCTACTTTCAATGTTACTGACTTGAGTCTTTTTGTTGTAGGGGATGATTTTTCTGATTTGAGGATGAATACTTTTGAAGAGGGGGAAGATAATAAGGATCATAGTGTTCCAAATGTTCAAATTGAACCTATTACACGATCCAAGGCCAAAAAGATTCAACAAACATTCATTCTCATCTACAAAATTGGATAGGCTTGGTTCAACCATCATTTTATGTTTTACAAGATTTGATTGAGGAATGACAATTTGGAACTTCAGTTACGAACAACCTGTGAAGGATCGACTTACTAATCATGGTTATATCAAATGGACAGAAATATATCTATAGTGAGGGGAGTGCAACTACTAGGCTATAGTGGAGTGTCCTAGTAGTTAACGAATGTTGGTTAACAAGGTTAATGAGTTTAACCGGTTAATCTTGGATCGTTGGAGCCCATGATCTATAGGTCCATTAGGTCCCTCTGCTAGCTCATATCGGACTAAACCATAGAACAGTGTGACGAGTGAGTTCGAAGTGTTCGAATTCAAATTAGGGAATATGCTACATATATACGATATATTTAACCGCATTTTTGTTTTATTTACGAATTAAACAAAAGGAGAGAATCTGAGATATTTAAATAAGATTTAAATATCTTAATCAATTATGTGTCGGAATTGATTGGGATTGAGATTTGAATTAATATTAAATATTAATTAAATAGTTTAATTAATCATTTAATTTTACTTTAATTTTAATTCAAATTAATTGTTGAATTAAAATGAAGAAAGTCAAAATTCATTTAATGGAAAAATCATGTTAGTGGAATTTTGAGGTGTCAAAATTTGGTTTAACCAAACTTGCATGCTTGCCCAATAAACCCCACAAGTTAATTTGGTTAACTCAAACATGCATGCTTGCCACATAATCCCAAACATTTGAGTGGAATTTTGAGTGTCAAAATTTGGTGATCTCAAATTTGCATGAACATGCAAACATGACTCTTTAAATAGAGTGATCATGGTACATGGAAGGTCTTCTTCTTGGTGAAAAACCTTGAGAAAAACCTCTCACAAACACTCTCTTCATATATACAAAATCCCTCCCAAGTTTAGTCACTCACCGGATTTCACAATCCCGTTTTAAGGCCGGAGGATAGTGGAGAAGACACTAGTGGTGGTTCGAAACCGGTTCGTGAGGAAAAAGGAATTTGAACTACAAAAGGTTAGTATTCAAACTCATTAAGTTTTAATACTTATAAACATGCTAGTTATTTACTATAATTGATGTTCTAAAAGTGCCTAAGATCCAAATTGCTTCCACATGTGTTATATTAACACCATCAAATATTTGCATGGTTCAAGCAACGGATGGAGTTGCAAGCATCATTTCCTGAGTTGTTAGAAAACTTTGGTTATTCTTTTTTAATTTAATAATTTTTGTAATGGGCAATAGGGTGGAAGTTATTTGTCAAATTTACTTCGTCTTTTGTCGAGATTTAAGGGAATCGGGATTAAATCATGACCACTAACTTCTTGAGTGGGATTGAAGGTTTCTTTTATGGGGAGATTTGTGATAATGAAATTGATCTCTCAAGTTGAGACTTGCTCCCTTAGAAATCTGAGCATCATCTTTGTTATTTCTAAGTTTCATGTAATTCTTGTGGTAGATTGCATTTGAGCAATTCAATCAAGTCGTGATCAAGTTCGATTGTGGAGTGACTCAATTTAGAACAAGGTTCCAAATCTTGCTTCTAGATCTTTAAGTTTAAGAAGTAATCTAATTCTAGTCTTATCTCTTGGTTGATCTGAATTTTGTATAAGAAGGTGTTAATTTCTTTGACTAAAGGGTTCTTGCTTCAACACAAGTTTGGATCGTTGAGCTAAGGATTAGGGTTGCCTTATCACCTATCATTTTAAAGCTATATTTCCTTACGTGACTATCCTAAACGGGTCATTGAATGTGTATTTACTATTCTACAAGCGACCCATATATGCGAATATTGACCCACTAGTTGGTTCACACACCTCTTGTGCCTCTTTCCTGGTTGGGCTAACATTCTCGGTACTATTGTCGCACACTCGGTAGGAGTAGTGACCGTCGTAGCATCATCATAAACATAATGATTCATTTTTCTTTTTGTAATGTATGTGTCCGTACTCATCATACAAGGTGATAGTTTCCCGATGGATGTAACATACAATCATGCATGAGGTCCCATCATTTTTCACATTTATTAAACCAGGTAAAACAACCTCTTCCATTTTCCTTCATATCATATCATTTTATTACATAGTCTTTAAAAAATATATTAGGGTTGTATATCAGGTCAAAATATATTTATTGTGTATCATTCATGTCATACATCGTATTATATCATATCATAACATGTCCTTCAACATAACATGTTATATCATACACATAACATGTTCTTCAACATAACATATCATATCGTGCACGTATTAAATCAAAAACCATATATCATACATGTATCATATTGTCAAATATATCATATCATCAACATATCATTTCATAAATATCTCACACATATCAAACATATGACACGTGCAAAGCCACGAGGCACACGTCATCGTACTGAATACAAAACTTATAACCATGTCGATGGTAAAGCCACTTACTTGAATGACTTTAACCAACGTTCTCTATAAATTTGAATATGCATGATTTTGACCCCAGGAGTTGTTCCAAATATCATCAACCCTATTAGAACAATCACCTGATTCTATAGAAATTCTAGTTTCCTAACTAATTTAACTTGAATTGAACAAATGGGAGTTATACCTTAATTACCTTAAATAAGGTCAAATTTAGCCATGGGAGGGTCTGAAATGTAGGGAACGATGTCCAATTATCTAAACCGAGCCAAATGCTAAAATTTAGTTGTTGAAGCCGCCCCGAGCCGAGCCGATGGAGTAAGGTGAGCCGGAGGAGCCGACACACGTCAAAGACGGATAAGGTTGGAGTGTGCTGGTGGGTCGCTGTTTCGGGTCCGATCGAGAACTTGGTTTACGTGGTAGCGTTTCTGAGGGTGCGCCAGTTAAGCCATAAATTTTCAACTGGGCTAGGTTGGCTACTGGGCTTGAATGATGGATTCCTACAAGTGGTAACTGGTTGTTGGTTATGGGCTTGAGTCGTGGGCTACTGCATTGCGCTTGGCTGAGGATGTTTGTTCGTTGGGCTTCGAGTTGTCTATTGGGTTAGATGGGAGGTTGGATAGGTGGGTATAAGTGGGTTGCTGAGTGGGTGTCCGACCCCGATTCGAGTCTAATGAATCTTGTCTTCCCCACGTGAATCGTATGATTCCCTTTCATCTTTCTCTCTTCCCAAAACGTTTCAACTCCGTTCCCCGGTCGTTCCTCCGTTCAACCATCGACTTCTGTAACTTCCTATTGGGCTCCTTTTACGAGCTTTGAGTAGAATAAGTGGTGGAGTAAGTTTGGAGAATTGTTAGTAGACTTAGTATAATAAGTTACTGACTTAGGCAACTACCGACCAAATTTTGTGGGTGTGGACTAAGTTTTATGCTTTAATTAGAAAGCTTGTATCCTTATTATGGTACATTTGAAGATTTATTGTACATAGGAAGTTTGCATCCTCATCATTGTAAGTTACAACAAGATTTTCTCTAGGCTCCAGGAAGTTTGGGCCTAGTCATATAGCTATCTAAACTTGTGTGTAAGCTTCCGAGTTCTAAGCAATTCCTCATCATGAGTCAACTACCTATGCAATCCCAAGTCACCAGTTAGGTCCAGTTAATGGAATCATCATGAGTCAACTACCTATGCAATCCCAAGTCACCAGTTAGGTCCAGTTAATGGAATCACGATTTTCGTCTTGTCCTGTTTCTACACTCAATAGGAGCACTCTTCCTACACTCAATAGGAGCACTCTTCCTACACTCAATAGGAGCACTCACCCTAACAACTACAACTACTGTGGAGTCTAGCAACCTTGGTGTTTAATATTACTTTTTAGTGCATTTAATATTACTTTATTGATAGACAAATACAAGAATTTTAGGCTCAAATTGATCTTTGAACTTTATTTTTGTGTTTAAGAATGTAAATCAATGTAATTCATAAGGGGGAGTAGTGTCATAAAGCCTTGTTATTGTTTAATACTAATTGAATTATATTTTATTTAGAACATTAGATTATTTCCAACTTAAACATTCAAATTTATTAGTGTTATGTTTTTACGACACAAATTTTGAGGCCTCGAGAACTCGAACTGTGACGAAAAGATGAAAGAAAAAGCAAATAAAAAATAAATAAAAGTACTGTAAAATTTAAATTACGTTATCCCATACTCCCGGGGCAACCATTATGAGTCAATTACCTATGTAGTCCCAAATCCCGTTTCAGAACTTGCTTATAGTATCGCGAGCTTAACCTTTGACTTGTCCCTATACGCATTAGAAACACACACGCTAACAACTACCTGTAATCCCAAGTCTATTCCCAAGACTGGTTTACAAGATCGAAATGTTAGTCTTGACAAATTTCTACACACAATAAAATAGTTAACCACTCGTCTATTCTTAAGTTCCTCCCCAATACTTGTTTACAGGATCCCGAGGCCCCTTTAACCCGTTTTTGCACGCAATAGAAATACTCGAGTAGTCTTAGAGGTTTCCGTGACACCGTTCACGTTACTATTAAGCCTATTAGGCTTTCTTAGTAATCCTTTTCGTCGAGGTTTACTAGGTTCTTAAGGCATCTAGGTGGTTTAGATCTCAACTCACATTTCCAGGATGCTCAAGACCAGCTTCTCAAGGCCAATCCAATATTTGGGTGCTCTAAGTCTAGACCTCTAATCATCGCTTAGGATCCTAAGGTGCCTGGTATACTGGAAACATACTGTCCTAGGTCAACGTAAAAAATCATTCCAGCTCTAACGTTCTAATCTTAACTTGATTCACTCATGCATGCTTTATTAGAGAGATATTTCTATCGATCACTTAAAATACGAAATGCATAGACTAAATATTCATGCAAGCTTATTTGGGGGATATTCCTATCAATCACCTAAGTACGAAAAACATAGTCTAAATATTCAAGCAATCTCAACCAAGAGTTAACATTCATAAATAACCAGATCAACGGGTCACAATGTCCATTCCTCCATTCTAGCACAACAGAAAACATTAAATTCACAATGCATCATAAATTCTCTCACCCACAGTCATTTCGAAAATTTATTTAATATACATAACAATCTCATCCAAATTGCCTTTGGAGCTACCACATGTGCTTAAAGGAGTCTTACGCACAACTACGCGCTCTTTGTGGCACAATCGCATTCTTGCGGCAATAAGGATAATGTGTAGCCAGCCCATTTACCTTCAGAAATGAAAGTTGGCTTGCTTCACCGGTCTGGCTCATTGGCTGATTAATGACTAAAGCGGAGTCGTAGAGGTTCTGACTTTTCAATGGAAGGAAGTTGAGCTCGTCGTGCTGCCCGTGAGGTGAGTGATCGTTGACCCTGATAATGAATAAAAAAAGAATGAAAATGCAAATGATTTTTGGAAAATCGTTAGGTATGAATATGTTAGATACCTGTGACTCGATTGGTGAAATAGTATCTCTCTCCAAAAAAGCATGTTTTTTTTTACCGCCGCACAAAGAAAATATTTTGTTGCGAATGAACAAGATATTTCGAATCGAATCTCTTTAGAAAGAAGATCTTTTGTTTGTCTCATGGTAGCCTGCTCCAGTTCCCTTACGAAACTTTCGTTATTGGGTTAGCCATACACTTCACATGTTTCTAGCGATTCACATGGCATCATCAAATGATACAAGTCTTGGATAAGAATCTACAACGCACTAGACACCCTTATTGACGATCCTTTACTTTTACCTTTTCCATCAGGTAAGAGAGTAAGTAGCTGCTCTCCTGTCAAGTCTGATTAATCCTTCTTTCTTTTAGTCCCTACGGTAAAGGAATAAGAATAAGCAAAAGATAGGTATAGGAGTGAAGTAGCTAACTAGGTCAGAGATTCATTTATAAGTAGCAATTGAATCATCTTGTGATACGGATGATACAGAGCTACCAAGTCCTCGGGACCTCTTTAGCTTATTCACACTGAAAATTCTTATTGATAGCAAGTGACTACTATTGAATCCAATCCTAGGGCATTAAGAGTTATACATTAGGAGATCGGGAAGAAGTGGACTCTAGAAGTACTACTAATTGAAGAATCAAACTGTATCGATTGTTTTTTGTTTATTTTATAGATCATTCTGCAAAACTTTTTTTCTTTGATTTTTTTTTGAACAGTAAAAAAAAAAAAAAAAAAAAAAAAAAAAAAAAATAGTTCTGATTATAAGTTTTTAAGTGGATACATACTTTCGACACGAAAGATGCCAGGTAAGATCGGTTCAGGATCATGGGATCCATTTCAATCAGATAGGAAGGAAGGGCTGTTGCAGCTCTGATCACTTCTGATCTTTCTAGAGGTGTATTTGGGACGACTTTCTTGATTACAGCAACAATAACGTCACCAATATGAGCACTCGTTTGTTTCTATTCTTTCTTCTCAAATGAAAGATTCATTCGACTGAGCCTTATACTCTATGTTATTACCTGAACTCTCCCTATGGATTCTTTTCCCTCTGTCTTCGTCTTCTCTCCTTCACCGATATATATGACCCTATTTACCTTATGAATGAAAGAAGGCAATGGGTGAAACCGACAAGTGAATGGAGACGAAAGATGAATGAGACGGAACCTATCCCACTAATAGTTACAGTGAAAGAATAAATTCAGGGATGGGAGAAGAAAATGAAAGATGAATGAGCAAATAAGTCGGTCGTGTTAAATTCGAACTTTGCGAACAATATTGGTGTATGCGCACGCCTCGGGTCACGTTTAAAAAAAATGTTTAGAAAACGTGAGTAAAAAAATGCATTGAAAACATAGCATATAACTCAGGCAGGAAGAATTGACAACTATTCAAATTCTACTGTAGTACATTTTGGGGCATTTTAGCCCCACGAGTTTAGATATAATTTTGGTGACCGGTCATAAACCCCCGTATTGACACAACGATAATAGTAAAACTCTATCTAACATGAAAAAAGTAAAGAAGGTTTGGAACAGGCATACACCCATGAACAACACGTCTTAGACAAGCATGGCCAGGATATCTGACATGCGTCCATAGGCAACACGCCTTGAATAAGTATGACCGTGACAACCTCCCTCACTTAATTGGTTGATGTCTTCGACAATCGACTCTTAACGAACTTAGTGTCGTAGGATGAGGTTGACTTCAAGTCTCTCGATGCACTTTCCAATGATCTTAGTATTAACAATTCTCTTCCAATATGATAAGGAACTATTGAAAACCACTTCTCGATTTATTTACTCTTCACATCTTCTTAGTTGGTGTATGTTCTACTTTTTTTTGCATGGAAATTTTTCTTTTTTGCGTGAGGTCGTACCACCTCCTTATGCTTGATGTCTTTTTGGTCGAGGTAGTAACGTTTCAAGTTACTGACGTGGACAAAAGGGCTAGTCCGTATCTATGGGAGCAGTTGAATCCTATATGATACCTTCTCAACCTTGTGGATAGCTTTGACTAGTCCATAGTATTTTTGCACCAGTCTTTGGTTCTTGTTGCTTTTAACTCGGAGTTGATTCTGTGTAACTCTACTAGTCAAGACGTGTTTAATAACGATTTTGGTATTAATTATCGAGTCTTTTGGTTTAAAACAAGCATTCCTACTAAAAAGTTATCTATGACGGCCCAAACCCACCACTAGCAGATATTGTCCTCTATGGGCTTTCCCTTCTGGGTTTCCCTTCAAGGTATTTAAAACGCTTTTTCCAGGGAGATGTTTTCAAACTGTTAAAAAAATGCTTCATTCTCATCCCCAATTGATGAGGAATCTCAAAATCCACCCCCCTTCGAGACCCAACGTCGTCATTGACTTTCGTTCCTCCATTCTCCACCCCAATCGCTCGGTGGCTTGATTAACTTGGCTTCACAACTCGACTCATTGGCTTGGCAGCTCGGCTTAGACGACTTGGTATAAATTTTTATAATGCTTCCTAAGTTTTCAACCCTCATGAAGTCATTTTTGACCTTATTTAAGGCATTTAAGGTTAGTAAGACTCTTATTTATCCAATTTTAGATAGTTTTAGTGCGTATATTGGAATTAATGGTCATGTTTAGTTAGGTTAACAATATGACTATGATATGTATAAGAACATTAAGGTTATGATAAGTTAGGGAGTGCTCACGATATGATACGAGATGTGAATGGCGAATATATATATGTTGTGATATGATATGAAATATGTTATAGAACGAGATATAGATAAAATTGACATGTTTATGATATGATACATTGTGATGCGATATGTTATGGTATGAAATGTATATGAGGATATGTTATGTTAAAAACATGGAACGTTATGTTATGTCTCTTAAATTGTATGTACATAGCATGATATGAATGACATGAAATCCCAATAAATGACATGAAATATAACTCCGTTAGACTTGTATATGATATGAGAAATGAAAAATGAGAAACGATATGATATGAATGTGAACGATATGTGAAATGATATGAAAAACAATATATATGTACAGAATGCTAGTGGGGTTATATTAAATGATAATGAAAACAGAAAAATGTTGGGACCTCATGCATTATGTATTATCATACATTGGGGGATACCCTTATTCCATCACGAGGGTACGAACGCGTACATCCATTAGGCAGGCGAAGTATCGTTATGTTTTACATAATTCTGCCGTGACAGTTACTAATTCTAATGGGTGTCCGGCAAAAGTTGAGCAACCAGAGAAGAGAAGGTTCGCCCAACAAGAAAAGGAGCCCAGCGGTGTGCAAACTGTCTAGTGAGCCCATACTTGCACGTATGGACTGTGTGTAGAGTATATGGTACACATTCAAGCTGCCCATTAGAATAGTATCGTAGGAAAAATAGACTGATATAATAGATCCCATCATTCCCGAATATGAATCTGTATTATGAATCTACTAGATTAATGATGTGGCTCTATTATGAATCTGTTGACTTAAGAATGTGGCTCTGTCATGAATGTGGCTTATTGATGTGTTTATTCTATTGAATCAATGAATCTTGTGATGGTGTTAATATAACACATGCTGAAGCAATTTGGATCTTAAGCACTTTTAGAACATCAATTATAGTAAATAACTAGCATGTTCATAAGTATTAAAACTTAATGAGTTTAAATACTAACCTTTTGTAGTTCAAACTTCTTTTTCCTCACAAACCGGTTTCGAACCACCACTAGTGTCTTCTCCACTATCCTCCGGCCTTAGAACGGGATTGTGGAATCCGGTGAGTGACTAAACTTGGGAGGAATTTTGTATGTATGAAGAGAGTGTTTGTGAGAGGTTTTTCTCAAGGTTTTTTTTTTTCACCAAGAAGAAGAAGACATTCCATGTACCATGATCACTCTATTTAAAGAGTCATGTTTGCATGTTCATGCAAATTTGAATTAACCAAATTTTGACACTTAAAATTCCACTCAAACTTGTGGGATTTATTTGGTAAATTTGGAAAATTTGGCTAAACCAAATTTTGACACCTCAAAATTCCATTAACATGGATTTTTCCATTAAATGAAGTCAACATTTTGACTTTCTTCATTTTAATTCAACAATTAATTTGAATAATGAATTTCAAATTAAAGTAACATTAAAGGATTAATTAAACTATTTAATTAATATTTAATATTAATCAAATGTCAATCCCAATCAATTCCGACACATAATTTATTAAAATATTTAAATCTTATTTAAATATCTCAGATTCTCTCTTTTTGTTTAATTCGTAAATAAAACAAAAACGCGGTTAAATATATCGTATATATGTAGCGCATATTCCCTAATTGGAATTCGAACACTTCGAACTCACTCGTCACACTGTTCTATGGTTTAGTCCGGTATGAGCTAGCAGAGGGACCTAATGGACCTATAGATCATGGGCTCCAACGATCCAAGATTAACCGGCTAAACTCATTGACCTTGTTAACCAACATTCGTTAACTACTAGGACACTCCACTATAGCCTAGTAGTTGCACTCCCCTCACTATAGATATATTTCTGTCCATTTGATATAACCAAGATTAGTAAGTCGATCCTTCACAGGTTGTTCGTAACTAGAGTTGGGTCAATTTACCGTTTTACCCCTAAAGTTACTTCTTGTTCCTTATGTCTCACTGATCCTCTAATGAACAATTGGTTTGTGGTCCAACCAGTAAACCGAATCCCTCTTAGGCCAATGAGAGGGTGGGGCCCCTTGTTCAAGACCTGGAGTCAGTGCTTAAGGGAACTACCTTTCTTCTATCCCTAAAAGTGGGTAGGAGCGAATTCCATCTTGCACCCCACGTCCCCAGCCATTCACCCAGTCTTACCCCTAAAATGGGAGGCCTATTGAGTCGGCGAACTAGAGTCACTCTCACCCATGCAAATCTAAGGATAATTCCGAATAAATAGGAGTTCATGGTTAGCTCAAGATTAAAACCGAGTTACCTAGGTTATCGAATGAAAAGAAAATCAGTCTCAACAGTAAACGACATTATAAAGTGAGAGTGATTTTCTTCATGGTCCGATCTTATGCAATACTCATTGCATAGGATGCCCCCACTCACATGTCTCCACATGTACAATTTAGTGATCACATTGTTTATATCATATACAAAAGTGGGCCGCATCCACAGTGTTCCCATAATAAGGTACTCAGCTTTATCCTTATACTATAGATCATTTTGACTATATACTTGAACTTGATCCACTCTTATATCTCTACATATAGTTCAAGTAATCATACTATAGCAAGAGTGTTCTTAGTTTATTGGATTTAGATTAATGATCGTAAAGTTTACTTTATTCAATAACAATCTTTATTCAATAAACAACAATAATAACTTTATTGAAAATAGAATATGTTTTTGTTTACAAACTATGAGTTTTAGGACATAAAACTCAACATTTTGACCCATGTTTATTATGTTGATCAATGAATCTTGACCCAATTCAATTTAGTGGGATCTTTCATTCACTTTTTTTTTTCCATTAAGAGCGTTTTATAAACCTCTTAGACTTTCGAATTTGGAGTATCCTACTTTCACGCAATTCACAGGGTTCAACAAGCAATCGATATTTGTAGTGTAGTTCTATTTGTAGTAGCGGTCCTTGTATATCGTATTAACAATCGAAAGATGATCAAAAGAAAAATCTCTATTTGACCAGGTTTCTTCCTTTACCTATGAATTTCATTGGATCTTTAATTGAACCGTTGGGGTATGGGAGAAGTTAGGGTATGGGAGAAGAAGAAAGGGAAGAAGAAGAGAGAGGCCAATGAGGGAAGGAATGAACTATTATAACCTTTGAACCGAGTAAATATTTACAAGCCTAAAACAATAGGGAAAGTTGTGTCAAATCTGAAGAACACAAAAGGGAAAATGATATCAAATCTAAAAACCTAAAAACCTAAAAAGCAAGATGTTCTAACAAGTAACTTAAACAGCGAACCGATTACGTTTCTTGCAACCAGTTGTCCCAAGATTCTTTTCTGAAACATTAATGGAGCATTTCCCTTTGTCCAAGACATGCGTGTAATTTCAATCAAAATTCAAACAAACTCATCAGAAAAACCCAAAACCCAAAACCCACAGTGTCATCCATTAGAAAAAAACCCAAAACCAGAGTATCATCTATTTAACAAAAACAGAGTTACACCTTCTTGATGACTAATAAGACAGTGGAGGACTAGCAGGAACCCTTCTAGAAATTATCACAAGTGCCATGGGGTTCCAAAAGCTCACAAATTTGATACCAGAGATGGTTCGATCATGGCATGACAGCTCCAACGTGCTTCCATCATAAGGCATTGCACATACCTTTTTCACCCTCGTTGTTTAGATATCTATATCCAATGGCGTCCCACCAAACTTTTCGAATAAAATCAGTGTGTTCTCTTCCCCATAATTCAGGTAAGATCTTGGGATATGGTACCCGAAAGTTTAAAAAAAAACAAGATATTCACTTAAGCTAAAAGTTGTAGGATGTTGAATAGAGAGTTCAAAATCTAAGAACTCCTCAAGAACATACCATCTTTGAATAGGTTTTCCACCATTAGTGGCACACTTGCCATCACGGTAAGCCCCACGGAAGTCACAATTTGAAGAGCAGCCATTCTCATTTGAAAGATAACTTGGCCAATACCTTCCAATGCTTAGTCCATTAACCCAAGCATGGCCCTTCCCCATGCCCATCAAATCCATTATCATTGCTTCACTTCCGCTTGGAGTTTGGAAAGTGGTTTATACAAAAAAAAAAAAAAAAAAAAATTTACGAACATTTCAAATTATTATACTAACAAGAACACTTCAAAACTGAAACGATTCAATACCTTATACCAAATGAAAATTTTAATCAATGGGAGATTGCTACAGTCCCAGGGCTCCCTTTATTGACAATTGGGATTGAAAAATTCAAACTTTTCACCATCCAAACCAACCTTGTAATACCAATCATCGCTTGAAAAATTCATTATTGTTTCTCCATCAATTCAACTGGTCCATGAACTCCTACATCAGAATTCTCAAAGTGTGCTCCATAATTTTGTTCATCAATTCAAAATCTCAGGTTGGCATGGAAGAGTTTGAGAAGGGTTATTTTCAAATTTCATTCAACTTTTCATGTACTTGCAATCAAACTGTGGCACTTAGTAGAGAAATTTGGTTGTATCCATACAATAGATCGTTGATTTTCTTCTCAAATAAGAAACTATATTTGTCCTTTTAAGCATGTTGTGATCTTGGAATTGAATTATGAAGCAAGTTGTCATGTCATTTGATGAACATAAATGATCTAAGAGTAGTGAGTTTATAAATATGCCTCCTGTTCAAGAATGCATGGAAGTATGTGGCCAATGGTCTTAACACGATGGAAGCTGAAGGTAGGATTATTCTAATGAGTATGATTAAGATTAATTAAGTGAGATTTGAGAAATGATAAAACCAAAAAAAAGTTTACCGGGTGATGTACCAGGTTTCTCCCTTATTGTTGTTTGAGTACGCCTCCTCCCTTATTGTTGTTTGAGTGTTTAAGGCACCTGTCTCAAATTTGGGGTCTAAGGACCAAAAAAAAGTTTACCTAGTGATGTACCAGGTTTCTCCCTTATTGTTGTTTGAGTACGCCTCCTCCCTTATTGTTGTTTGAGTGTTTAAGGCACCAGTCTAAAATTTGGGGTCTAAGGCGCTCGTCTCAAATTCTGGTTAAGAGGGCGTGAGTTTATATCCCATTTTTTACAACTTTATATAGTTGTGAGGCTGATGCTGAGCCAAAGTTTCACGTTAGACGCCTTCTCTCTTATTGTTGTTTGAGTGTTTAAGGCACCAGTTTCTCCCTTATTGTTGTTTGAGTGTTTAAGGCACCAGTTTCTCCCTTATTGTTGTTTGAGTGTTTAAGGCACCCGTCTCAAATTTGGGGTCTAAGGCGCCCGTCTCAAATTCTGGTTAAGAGGGCGTGAGTTTATATCCCATTTTTGACAACTTTATATAATTGTGAGGTTGATTCTGAGCTAAAGTGGATAATATCTACTTGCGTTGGGTGATTGGGTTGAAAGAATCATTATCTCGAAGTTCCAGTTAGTTCTCTTACACACGTCACAAACCCAAGTTTATTCAAAATTTCTACTAGGAAGAAGCAAAGGAGGGCTTAAACCTCTAACCTTGTGGTTAACAACCACACGCTCTAACCAACTGAGTTATTCCAAGCAATCATTTGTTATAGTCCAAGCCTACCACTAGTTGATATTGTCCGCTTTCGTTCGTTACGTATTGCCGTCAGCCTCACGGTTTTAAACCGCATGTACTAGGGAGAGGTGTTCAAACCCTTGTAAGAAATGTTTCTTCCCCTCACCGGTAGATGTGGGATCTCACAATCCACCCCTTCTGAGGGCCTCCAGTAGATGTGGGATCTCATAATCCACCCCTTCTGAGGGCCTAGCGTCCTCACTCGCACATCGTCTGGTGACTATCTCTAATATCATTTGTAAAAGTCCAAGCTCACTACTAATAAACATTGTTCATTTTGGCCCATTAGGTATTTCCATCGGCCTCACAGTTTTAAAACCTGTCTATTAGGAAAAGGTTTCCGCACCCTTACAAGGATTCTCCGTTCCTCTCTCCAACAACTAGTGGATATTGTCTATTTTAATCCGTTACGTATCGCCGTCAGCCTCAAAGTTTTAAAATGCGTCTATTAGAGAGACGTTTACACACCCTTATAAGGAATGCTTCATTCCCCTCTTAAACCAATGTGAAATCTCACAATAAGCAGTCAAGATGGCTGAGTGGTCTAAGATGCTAGACTTAAGTTTTGTCCTCGTGAGAGGGTGTGGTTTCATATCCCACTTTTGACAACGCATATTATTGTGAACTAATTTTACGTCCCACTTTTGACAACTCATATTATTGTGAACTAATTTTTGCAATGCGAATCTATGGACGGTGTATCTCATCTCTTGGGTGAACTAATTTTTAATTCCTCAGAATTAGTCAGCTTGCGTTGTCACAATAGTGAATAGGTTGGCGCAGTAGTAGGTTCGATCTAAGTTGTTGAATAGCGCTACTGAGGTGTAGAGGAAATACGAGGTGGTCGGGCTTTAGTGACATTGTTCACCCTGTTAATGGACTTGTAAGCTGTCTTAAATTTTCTTAGGCGTAGTGGAGATTTACATAGTTTTTAGGGTATCTAAGTAGTTTAAATCACATCTCAATTTCTACAGGCCAATCCAATTTCTACTTCGCTCTTTCCTATTTTTCAATGAAATTTGGTGACAAAATTTGTTGTTGAAGAGAGATTTGCTGCTTTTTGGGTTTTCTAAAAAAAAAAAAATTAATGGATTTTTGAAACAATAGAAAAGATTAAAAAGAAAAAAGAATGTGAATTTACATTTTTAATAGTATTTTTTATTTTTTTCTATTTTGGTTCTTTAGTTCTTACAAATTTGGAAAGCATTTTTTCCTTCCATCTGAATTTAATTCACCTCTAGCTTCTAAAACTCTCAATAAAATAAAATTTACTTAAAAAGATTAGAAAAATTAATTCTAGTGGAGGTCCTATAAAAATGATTTAAGGTTATTTTTATCTTAAAAAAATGTACTCCATAAAATTTTACCGGTAGAATCAATGATTTTTCTTGATTATTATCTCATTAAATTCATCTAGATGTGCACTATACTTTGGGTGAGGCATCAACTAAGGTTAGAATCGAGCTTGATGATATGAAAATTGGAAATTGAAGGAAAATGACACCTCCGACCTCCATTTGTGAAAATGAAGGTTGAATAACCAGTGTTGTTGGTTGAATTGAATGGGATCAGTTGGACTATTTTTATCTATTTTGATTCACTTTGACATCTTTGTTTTACCATTTTTTTTTGAGTTAAATGCAACTATTATACTTTTTATTTTGAAAACTAATCAGCAGATTTTGAAAAATTTATAAGAGGAAAATAGTTTGAATCAAACTTAGATTGCGGTAACTATTTGGATTTCTCCATTTCAATATTGCTTATAGATTAAACACGTTTATGAATTGATATTTAATTTAATATCTGTTATATGGTTGAATGGATGAATTTAACGTGTTAAAGCATGTTAAATGGCAAAGGGTTTAAGTTTTATGCCTGAGTTATATTTATAAATTAGACTTGAAAATTCATTTATTTAAGCATGTTTGTAACTATTAACATATATAGTTGAACTAATTAGAATTATAAGCATGTCATTTAAGCATGTTAGTGATTGAATGATACTTGATATATAGTTGAACTAATTGATATTGATTTGATAAAGTACATCAGTGCTTATAAGTAAGTGAAATATCAATGTTTGATTGAATGATAGCATGAGATCCCACATCATTAGAGAGGGGAACAAAGCTGTAAGGACCGGGCTGACTCGATGACTCTAAAAGATGGGTAAATTTTTCGTGAAATAAAACAAAGGAAGTTAAAACATTATATTTACATTATATCAAAATAAAGTTTGTACATAAGTATTTAAAACACAACATACTAGTTAAAACACAAAATAACTAACGAACACAAAACATTTTAAGACAAAAGAGTTGAGGACGACGGGTGAGATTAGTATATGGCACCTGCTCCCGACCTCAACTAGCTCCTTATTACCTGAAAAAAAAAAAAAAAAAAAGGAGAATAAGGAATGAGTACAAAGACTTAATAAGTAGCCTACTTGTAGGCTCTTAATCGTGTCCTTGATAGGTTAGGGTACCACATTATTTGTTCCTGTCTTGTTCTTGTTTTTGTTTTTGTTCTTGTTCTTGTTTTTGTTGTAAGTACTTATGCCATCTACTTCTTGTTCTTTACTTCTTGATTATCTTTAAGGGCCTTAGTACCATGGTTCTTGGTTTTTGTCCTCAGAACTAGGATATCGATCCATGTTCTAGTCATTGATCTTTCTCTTATTCTTGGTACTTTCTTGGTTCTTGATTTGTTCTCCAAGACACTCCCCCTAGGATTTACGGCACTAGCCATGCACTTGACAATCCTATGTCCAAGGCTTCATGTGTTCTAAGTGACATAGCCTTAACCTACGTCCAAGGCTTCATGTGCTCCAAGCGACGTAGTCTTAACCCACATCATAGGGCTTGCCCTTTGATACGGTCTTCTAACCTATGCCCAAGGCTTCATGCGTTCCAAGCGACATAGTAAAAAAACCTACATCCAAAGCATCTTGCGTTCCAAGCGATGCAGTCTAATCCACAATTAAGGGCTTGCCCTATAATACAGTCTAAATACCTATGCTCAAGGCTTCATGCGTTCCAAGCAGCGTAGTCTAAGTCATGAGCATGCTGTACCGTGGGAGGTTTTAGGAGGTTCTTGATTCTTGGTTAAGGTAACTTACTCTCTTCTTGTTCCTCCGTGGCCTTAGACTACTCCCCATGATGGACCATAAAGGTCACGTGGTCGGTGCATACATGAACATTGCATCCTGCAAATCTTTTGGGTACCCATAACATGGTGCAGGACATCTCATCTAGGTAAAGGAAACTTGAGGCCAAACATGACATCCTACAAAGGAAACATGGTGCAAGGCATCCCACCTAGAAGAGGAATTCTTAGGCCTCTAAAAGCACCGCTTGGTGGTCGGTCACAGGTCACTATGTATATGATTAGAGTATTACGTAGAGTTTCTGAGTTTGGGGACCTTGGTCCCTCGTCCTTGAGTCAACCTAGTAAAGCTTGTGTGATGTTGTTCTTTGTTCTCAATCTTGTAAGTTTTTAAGGTCCATAATTTCTTGAGGTGTAAGTTGCAACTTTCATTTGTAACCATATGAACCCATCTTAGCGTGAGTCGTTCTAGAAGGTCATAGATTCCTAGGAGTTTTTTGGAGGGTTCTGGAAGAGTCTTGATTCTTGTGGTGCTTCTTGGGTCCTGACTTGGTTTAGGTTCCAAACTTGCTCCAATCAACTTGAAATCTCAAACATATCTTCATGTCCTTGAGAATAAATCTTATAAGAATTATCAAATCATTTGAAGCACGTATAGACCTTGAATTATCATAAGTAGTCCTAGGGGCATTTTAGTCATTTACCCCTAATTCTTGGTTTTGCTAATGAACAAGCTCCAATAGTTTTCAAACTTGACCACATCATCAAGCATCATAAAAGATCTACTTCAGTGTTTCATAATATTTGGAGGTCATCTAGGTCATGAACCCTAGGTAGATATCCTTAAGGGCATTATGGTCATTTTGTACCGTTTCTTGGTTTACCTACTTATCCTTATCCAATGACTACCAAATTTCATAAATAACCTCGACATAATATGCTAAGCATTAAAGTTTCATAGGTAGCAGAGTTCATTTAGTCAGTTATTTTAGTGTTACCTAATTTTCGAGCAATTTGATTGGTTTAAGGCCTTAACTCATGCTCCTTTGAGTTTTTCTTTCATATATCCTTAATTCATACTTTGTTTAAGGTTCATATGGAAATCCAAGTAATTCCTACAAGTATTTCTTAACAAAAAGTCCAAGGTGGCTACTTATCTCATCGTCGACGTTCAGGACCTTCGTTCTTGAGCTTCCGATATCCGAATTACCTCAAATTTCCTTACACAAACTCCTTATTGTGTCTAGTTTCTGGAACCATAAAGATTTTTATGAGAGCCAGCCTGGAAGGGAGTTCAAATTGAGAAAGACAAAGGGAATATCGAGTTTTAGGTCGACATGGCCGGTTCAACTGAACCGGCCATGTCATCGTCTTCTTCCTCTAGACGAGAAGAAGACGCGCATGACATATAGCACCCCCGTCTGAAACTGAACCTTCGTAGCTCCAATCACGTCATTTTTCTCCTCTATTTCTTCACGAAACTTAAAGATGGTGTTACAAGGAAGAGTTAGGAATTGATTTCATACATTCTCGTGGATTGTAGCCTAAGATATTTGCTTCCAAAGTTCGTCTAAAATATGATTTTTCGCCGAAGCAAAAACAGAGGATTTGTTATTAGGTATCCGATTCTAGGGGTTTCAAGGCTCGATTTCTTCACGAAATCTCTTCCTTATTCTTTCCTCATGCAACATGAATTGGTTTGGAGGAACGAAGTTGAGTGTGTGTTCGCAATTTTGGAGAATCGTCCTCGGTCTGCAAATTAGCCAAAACGCCAGAAAATCGATCTCTTGGATAGCTTCTTTTACGACGTTTCAGCTCTCGATTCCTTCATTAAAGTTACTCAACTTCTTCCTCTAAAGCTAAAAGAATCCTTAATTTTAATGAAAATGGACCATAGATAGGAATTCGAAACTTACCCCCGATTTGAGCCCAAAACGGATTTTCTTCAATTGGGCACGTTCCTGAGGTTATTTCTCTTTGTGGTCTTCTATGGAAACATTCCTTGAAGGTGTAGAAACTTATTGGGATCGTCCTAGCTCGATGAATTCATGTGTATCCTCGGATTGGAATTTTGAGTTTTCCTTGAAGCTCTTTAATGGCGGATTGGATTGGGGGACGGGTTTCTAGGCACTTTCAGCACTCAATTCCTTCATAGAACTTGTGGTTAATCTTGTTTAGAAACTATAGGAACAGGTTTGAAAGGAAATGGTGGGGAATTGCTCCAAAATTTGGAAGAAATCCAAGAGTAGGAGACCTAAAATCTAAACGCTTATTGATTACGATTGGGAGCTCGACCTTCCTCGATTCTTGTTTCAAACTATTCCTCAACTTCAAACTTTATAGGGGAAGCTTAAATCGAGATTGAGAGCTTCCAAATCGTTGTGAATTGGAGGTTGGATTTTCTGGAAAACCAATCGAAAATATCATCTCCGATCAGCGAGCTACCGACCTTGGTTTTGAATCCTAGTCGTTGGATGTGATGATCTATGAGTGTTCTAGAATTATCCAATTTTGGAGGAGATCCAACGGCTAAGAGTCGATATTCGATGGATTTTGTGCAGGTGGTCATTGTTGATAATCTGATTCTTGCCCGAATGACAGTTTCGTAATTATCCATATCTTGAAGGGTAAATTAAAGTATCCTAGCTATGATTCATGGTTATAGGCTTCGTAACCAAGTTATAATGTAGGTTCTTTTAAGGGTTAGTTAAATAATCTTTAATATGAATTTGTCTTGAAGGGAAAGAGATGACATAGTATCGTGTAGCTGATAAAGGCACTAAATCACTTCCCATATAATTATATTGATAGGTTAAATACATGTTATTCGTAAAGGGTAATAGTTAAACTTTAATAATAAACATTGTTAATGTATAGTATACATATTTGTATCAAAAGAGCTTGTTGAGCTAGGGGCGTGCCCGAGGTGCATGTAATATCCAGTGCTATCAAGTTGTTATACAAAAACACCTCATTTTTAGGGCCTTCAAGACTTACATTTCTATATGATTTCGGTTGTCCCTTCCTTCTAATGGGTTTTGAATATAAAAAATAGTTTGTTAGTCTAACCTAAATAAATATTATGAACTAAATACAACAAATAAGAGTATCGTTCTTGTCTCAATTGTTTTCATGTTGTTCGATTAAAAATTGAATGTGTATCAATATGTTAATATTTGGTATATAGAGTCGCTATTTGACATACAATCTATCTTCTGTTTTTTTATAGATAGAAAACATCTCATTTTATAGAGATAGAATTTATTACCTCCAAGAAGTTCCTTATCTTATCGATCAATCTCTGTAGTCAAGAAGTTCCTTCGAGCTATTCTCCTAAGATTCATGCAAATTGTTACCTCCATCGAGCAGTCCGGCGACCTTATGAACGTGCTAGTTGAGAAGGTTTTTGGTTGTCTTAAGGTCCATGAGGAGACAATTTTTGTTATGAAGACAAAAAGGAGGAGAAACACCTCTTACTCACATATGTGGAGTGGCTCACACAGACGAAAAGGAATGATGTGGTTGACTCTTTTTTTTCAAGTACGAGGGGATGTGGTAGCCATAACGAGAAAAAAAAAAGGTCTTGCGTCTGGTCGTAGACCTGGATGTGGACGTGGTGGCAGAGGAGGCTGTAACAATAGCTCACAAACCCACGATAATTCCAACCCTGAGAAGGACAATAGTATGATCAAGTGTTACTCTCGTGGAAAATATGGGAACTATGCAGTAGAGTGCCGCAAGAAGAAGCGCGATGTGGAGGGAAATCTCACACTCACCAGGATCAAGAGCTTGCACTGGTGTTAGTTGAGAAGATGCCTAACCTGTTGATGCTCAACGAAGAGAAGGTTATGGTAACCTTCTCAAAAAAGGAGAAGACCAAGTGAAGACCAACATGTGATACCTTGACAATGGAGCAAACAACCACTTGACCGGAGATCAAACAAAGTTCAAGGAGCTTGATGAGAAGTCATTGGAAATGTGAAGTTTGGCGATGGATCAATTGTACTGATATAAGGCAAATGATCCATCTTGTTGCAGTGCAACAATGGTGACCAATGTTTACTGACCATGGTATATACTATATCCCAAACTTGAAGAGTAACATTATTAGTCTTAGTTAGAGGACGAAAGGAGGAAGCAGAGGGGAGCTAGTTAGCTCGTCCCTTAAGATGTTCGACAGAAATGGAACTGATGGTGTTAATATAACACATGCAGAAGCAATTTGGATCTTAGGCACTTTAAGTACATCAATTATAATAAATTGGCTAGCATGTTCAAAAGCATTAAAACTCAATGAGTTTGAATACTAACATTTTGTAGTTTAAATCCTTTTTCCTCACGAACCAGTTTCGAACCACCACTAGTTTCTTCCCTACTATTCTCCGGCCTTAGAACGGGATTGTGGAATCTAGTGAGTGACTAAATTTAAAAGAAATTTAGTAGATGTAAAGAGAGTTTTGAGAGAATTTCTCAAAGTTTTCAAGAACCCTTTACATGTACCTTGATCACTCTATTTATAGAGTGATATTTGCTTCTTCATGCAAATTTGCGATCACCAACACTCAAAATTCCACTCAATTTGTGGGATTATGTGGCAAGCATGCAAGTTTGAATTAACCAAATGTTGACACTCAAAATTCCACTCAAATTTTTGGAGTTTATTTGGCAAACATGCAAGCTTGGTTAAACCAAATTTTGAAACATGCAAGTTTGATTAAACAAAATTTTGACACTCAAAATTCAACTAAAATTCGTGGGATTATGTGGCAAACATGCAAGTTTGTTAAACCATATATTGACACTTAATATTCCACTCACTCAAACATGGATTAAGTGAAGTCAACATTTTGACTTTTTCTATTTTAATTCAACAATTAATTTGAATAATTATTTCAAATCAAAATAATATTAAAGAATTAACTAAACAATTTAATTAATATTTACATTAAATCAAATGCCAATCTCAATCAATTTCGGCACATATTGATTATGAATCCCTTTTCATAATTAAAATACTAAATCTTATTTAAATATCTCAAATTCTCTCATTTTGTTTAATTCGTAATTAAATCAAAATACGGTTAAACATATCGTATATATTTAGTGCATATTTCCTAATTTGAGTTCGAATACTTCAAACTCACTCCTCACACTGTTCTAAGGTTTAGTACGATATGAGCTAGTAGGAGAACCTAATGGACCTACAGATCATGGGCTCCAACGATTCGGGATTAACCGGCAAAACTCATTAACCTTTTAACCAACATTCCTTACCTACTAGGACACTCCACTATTAGTAGTTGCACTTCCCTCACTATAGATATATTTTTGTCCATTAGATATAACCATGATTAGTAAGTCGATCCTTTACCAGTTGTTCGTAACTAGAGTTGGGTCAATTTACCATTTTTACCCCTAAAGTTACTTCTTGTTCCTGAAGTCACACTGATCCTCTAATGAACAATTCATTTGTGGTCCAACCACCAAACCGAATCCCTCTTGGGCCAATGAGAGGGTAGGGCCTGTTGTTCAAGACCTAGAGTCAGTACTTAAGGGAACAACCTCTCTACTGTCCCTAAAAGCGGGTAGGAGTGAATTCTATCTTGAACCCTATGTCCCTAGCTATTCACCCAGTCTTACCCTTGAAATGGGAGGCTTATTGAGTCGGCGAACTCGGGCCACTCTCACCCATGCAAATCTAAGGATAATTCTGAATAAACAGGAGTTCATAGTTAGCTCAAAATTAAGGTCGAGTTACCTAAGTCATCGAGTGAAAAAATTAGTCTCAACAGTAAACGACATTATAAAGTGAGAGTGATTTTCTTCATGGTCCGATCTTATGCAATACTCATTGCATAAGACGCCCCCACTCCAATGTCTCCACATATACAATTTAGTGATCATATTGTTTATATCATATACAAAAGTGAGCCGCATCCATAGTGTCCCCAGGATAAGGTACTTAGTCTTATCCCTATACTATAGATCATTTTGACTATATACTTGAACTTGATCCACTCTTATGTCTCTACATATAGTTCAAGTAATCATACTTAGCCAGAGTATTCTTAGTTTGTTGGATTTAGATTAATGATCGTAAAATTCACGTTATTCAATAACAATCTTTACTGAATAAACATCAATAATAACATTATTGAAAATAGAATATGTTTTTATTTCCAAACTATGTGTTTTAGGACATAAAACCCAACAAAGTTGGAATAGACTCATAATGGAGATGACGAGATGCATGCTTCATGAGAAGGATCTTCCAAAACGTTTTTGGGGAAAAGCAGCAGACATTGTTGTGTTCTTGGAAAATCGAATTTCATCAAAAGCTGTAGAGGACCTGATACCATTTGAAGTTTGGTATGGTTACAAACCTTCTTTAAAGTTCCTTAGAGTATTTGGGTGTCTTTGCTTTACTTACATTCCACAGGTCATGCGTGATAAGCTTGACAAAAAGGTAGAATCTGGCATCTTTATTGGGTATAGCCCTATATCCAAAGCTTACAGAGTTTTTCAACCACACACTAGTCGTGTTATTGGGAGGCGAGATGTTCATTTTGCTAGAAATGAGCAATGGAATTGGGAAGAAATGACGAAGGTGAATAAGATTTCTAATGCACCAAACAATTTAATCTTTGGTAGCATGTTTGAAGAGTCTGAAGATGAATGACTAGAAAAGTCTGAATATGAATGACAAGAAGAGTCTGAAGATGAACGACAAGAAGAGTGTGAAGATGAACGACAAGAAGAGCCTGAAGATGAACGATAAGATGCTTTGGTTGATGATGCACCTGTCAGAGGAGGAGGCTTTTGGTGATCGAGAAAAACAAAACCTGGGAGTTGGTTGATCGACCTATAAACAGAAAGATAATTGGAGTAAGATGGGTGTTCAGGAAAAAGCTTCGAGTTCACCGCATCTAAATTAGGAGGAGTGTTAAAAATCACATGTTTGTTTAGATTGTTGTCAGTTAGTATATGATTAAATCTCCTTGTAGTTAGGAGTTGATTTAGTTTTGATTTGTTTACTGGTTTGCTACCAGATTTTTTGTAGATTTTTAGATATTCTCTGTATATATAGAGCCTTCTTGCTCTTCATAATACAATCTTCTCATCAACCATTCAATCACTCACTCTTTTCACTAACAGTATGGAACAGATTACCTTGATGATCAAGATCAAGAGTAAAGAAAACTCTAAACTCGTGATTCGAATCACTCCACAAGAGGCTTGATCAATACCATTTAAATGACTCTCGCAGGTAAGTTCTAAATAAAAGAATTTGCAAAGAAAATCTTAGCTTTCATCAAAGCTAAAAAAATAGAAATTCTATTCTTTTTTTTAGTTCCAAAATGTGATCTTTCTCATCAAAGAAAAGAAGGTTTTATACCGTGTTTACAACCTTAAACTATGTGACACATAACTCCCAAATTAAATTCGCTGGTAAATGAGAAATACTCATAACCTAGTATTAAAATGGCTAGTTAAGGGTGGGTTACAATATAACCTTAACTCCTATATTAATAGCTAGCTTAAATATGACAAACAAATATTTAAATTATATTTAAACAGTGCAATGAATGAAATGTGCTTATTAGTCATCCTTAGACTAGTTTCATAAATTCAGTGAGTTCGTTAAATGCAACTTAAAGTTCATTTAATGCATCTCTTTCTTGAAGCTCAACTTTGCACAACATATAAGGGAGATCTCCAACGTCTTCTAGAATTTCCTTTGATGAGCTCACCATAGCTCGAATATAAGTGTACAAGATTTGTTGTAGCTTCTTGGCTCTCGTCCTTGTAATTGGACCTTAAGGTATGGAAATCCCTTGGTCGTGGTTCATATCACAAATTAAGACATGGAACTTCCTACCATGCTGGATAGAAATTGAACTCACTAAAGTTTTAAAAGTGTCAAAACATGATTTTTAAAATTTCATATTTTGAGAATATCTCGAAGTTCGAGTTAGTTCTCTTACACGCCACGTCACAAACTCAAGTTGATAAAAAATTTCTACTAGGGAGAAGCACCAACATCGTTATAAGTTATGCTTCATTCTCATCTCTAGAAGAAGGGCTTGACGACCTCCGACCTTGTGCTTAACAGCCACACGCTCTAACCAACTGAGCTATTCTAGCCAATCAGTTGTTACCATCCAAGCCCAGTAGTTGATATTGTCTACTTTCGTTCGTTACGTATCGCTGTCAGCCTTACGATTTTAAACCGCATCTAGTAGGGAGAGGTTTTCAGACCCTTGTAAAAATGTTTCTTCACCTCTCCAATCGATGTGGGATCTCACTATCCATACCTTCTGAGTGCCAAGTGTCCTTACTAGTACATCGCCTAGTGACTAGCTCTGATATCATTTGTAAAAGTTCAAGTGCATTGCTAGCAGACATTGTCCATTTTGGCCCATTAGGTATTGTCATCAGCCTCACAGTTTTAAAACGAGCCTATTAAGGAGAGGTTTCTGCACCCTTATCAGGATTGTTTCGTTCCTCTCTCCCACTGCTAGTAGATATTATCTATTTTAATCCGTTACGTATCACCGTCAGCCACACAGTTTTAAAACGTGTCTACTAGGGAGACGTTTACACACACATATAAGAAATTCTCAATTTTCCTCTCGAACACATGCGGGATTGCACAATAAGCAGTCAGGATGATCGAGTGGTCTAAGGCACCCGACTTAAGTTCAGGTCCTTGTAAGAGGGCGTGGGTTGTTCAAATCCCACTTCTGACAACTCATATTATTGTGAGGCAAAAAGCAAGCCAAAGTGGATATCTACTACCGTTCAGGGCTTGGGTTGAAAGCATCATTATTTATCAAAAAATGATAAGAACTTCGTAGATTTCAACTTTTCAAAGTTAAGAAATGGAACTTAACCATGGTGGATATCAATTGATCTCAATAGAGTTTTTAAAAGTGTCAAAACATGATTTTTAAAAAACTTCAAATTTTGAGAATATCTAGACGCCACGTCAGAAGCCCAACTTCATTGAAAACTTTTGTATGCTTCATTCCCATCGCTAGAAGAAGGGCTTGAGAACCTCTGACCTTGGGGTTAATAATTGCATGCTCTAACGAACTGAGATGTTTAAAATGCTTCTACTACGGAGATGTTTACACACCCAAATACGGAATGCTAAATTCTCCTCTCAAAACAATCCTAGAACACATAATAAGCAGGATGGGTGAGTGGTCTAAAGTGTCAGACTTAAGTTTTAATGCTCATGAAGAGGGTAACTTTTTTCAAAGTTAAAGGCATGGAACTTCCTACCATGGTGGATATCAATTAAACTCATTAGAGTTTTAAAAGTGTCGAAACATGATTTTTTAAAACTACAAATTTTGAGAATATCTCAAATCATTTCTCTTAAATTTCTACTAAGGCAAAGCACCAACACACTTATAAAGTATGAGAGTTTTAAAAGTGTCAAAAAATGATTTTTTAAAATTACAAATTTTGAGAATATCTCAAATCAGCTCTCTTACATGCCACGTCACAAATGAAAGTTCATTGAAAATTTCTACGAAGGCAAAGCACCAACACACTTATAAGATATGCTTCATTCCTAAAGCTAGAGAAGGGCTTGAACCTTCAAACTTGTAGTTAACAGCCACACGCCCTAACAAACTAAGCTATTCCAGCCAATCATTTGTTGCGATCCAAGACAACCATTAGTTGATATTGTTAGATTTCGTTCGCTACATATTGCTGTCACCCAAATGGTTTTAAACCGCATCTACTAAGGAGAGGTTTTCAGACCCTTGTAAGAAATGTTTCTTCACCCCTCCAATTGATATAGGATCTCACAATCCACCCCTTCTGAGGGCCAAGCGTCCTCACTAGCGCATCGCCTGGTGACTAGCTCTGATGTCATTCATAAAAAACAGAGCACACTAGTAGCAAATATTGTCCATTTTTTTCCATTAGGTATTGCCATCAGCCTCAAAGTTTTAAAACGCGACTATTAGAGAGAGGTTTTAGCCACTTATTAGGATTGTTTTGTTCCTCTCCCCAACAATTAGTAGATATTATCTATTTTAATCCGTTACGTATCGTAGTCAGCCTCACAGTTTTAAAACGCATCTACTATGGAGACATTTACACACCCATATACGGAATGCTAAACTCCCCTCCCAAACCAATCTGGGCACACACCATTAGCAGTTAGGATGGTTGAGTGGTCTAAGGCGCCAGACTCAAGTTTTTGTCCTTGTAAGAGGGCGTGGGTTCAAATCCTACTTTTTGACATCTCCATATTATTGTAAGGCTAAACGCGAGCCAAAGTGGATAAAATCTACTACCGATGTGGGTGGGCTTTGGGGTCGGCGGAAGCATCATTGTTTATCAACATGTGCTTTTTAGAAGTGTCAAAACATGATTTTTGAGAATATCAGTAAGTTCTTACACACCACGTCACATGAGAATATCAGTAAGTTCTTACACACCACGTCACATGCCGATTTTGATTGAAAATATATAATAGAGAGAAGCACCAACACCTATGTAAGAAATGTTTCTTCACCTCTTTCTCACAAAGCAACCATTGTGTGGGCCAAGCGTCCTCACTGGCGCATCGCCTGGTGACTAGCTCTGATATCATTCGTAAAAGTCCAAGCACACAACTAGCAGCCATTGTCCATTTTTTCCCGTTAGGTATTGCCATCAGCCTCACAGTTTTAAAACGCGCCTATTAGAGAGAGGTTTTCGCCGTTTATTAGGATTGTTTCGTTCCTCTCTCCAACAATTAGTAGATATTATCTATTTTAATCCGTTACGTATCGTCGTCGGCCTCACAATTTTAAAATGCGTCTACTATGGAGACATTTACACACCATATATGAAATGCTGAACTCTCCTCTCAAACCAATCAAGGACCACACGATTAGTAGTCAGGATGGTCGAGTGGTCTAAGGCGCCAGACTCAAGTTTTGGTCCTCGTAAGAGGGCGTGGGTTCAAATCCCACTTCTGACATCATATATTATTGTGAGGCAAAACGCAAGACACAGTGGTTGAAACGTAACGTATCATTGTTTATCATTAAATAATAAGAACTTACTTCGACTCGCCAATGCCTTTTAAAAAGTGTCAAAACATGATTTTTGAGAATATCTGTAAGTTCGAGTTAGTTATCTTACACACCACGTCACAAACAACCGAAGTTGATTGAAAAAATACACTATTAAAGGGAAGCACCAACAACCAATGCTTCGTTCGACTTCGCTAGAAGGAGGGCTTGAACCTACGACCTTGTGGTTAACAGCCATACACTCTAACCAACTGAGCTATTCTAGCCAACAATTTGTTACAAACCAAGACCATCATTAGTTGATATTGTCTGCTCTCGTTCGTTACGTATCGCTGTCACCCTCATGGTTTTAAACTGCATCTACTAAGGAGAAGTTTTCAGACCCTTGTAAGAAATGTTTTTTCACCTCTCCAATCGATGTGGGTTCTCACAAAGCAACCATTCTGTGGGCCAAGCGTCCTCACTGGCGCATCGCCTGGTGACTAGCTCTGATATCATTCGTAAAAGTCCAAGCGCACAACTAGCATACATTGTCCATTTTTTCCCGTTAGGTATTGCCATCAGCCTCACAGTTTTAAAACGCGCCTATTAGAGAGAGGTTTTCGCCACTTATTAGGATTTTTTCGTTCCTCTCTCCAACAATAAGTAGATATTATCTATTTTAATCCGTTACGTATCGTCGTCAGCCTCACAGTTTTAAAACGCGTCTACTATGGAGACATTTACACACCATATACGGAATGCTAAACTCCCCTCTTAAACCAATCAAGGCACACATCATTAGCAGTTAGGATGGCTGAGTGGTCTAAGGTGCTAGACTCAAGTTTTGGTCCTCGTAAGAGGGCGTGGGTTCAAATCCCCCTTCTCACATTATTGTGAGGAAAAATGAGAGACAACACAGTGGAACTTGACTCGCAAATGCTTTTTAAACATGATTTTTGAGAATATCTGTGCAAGTTTTAATTAGTTATCTTACACACCAGGTCACAAACAACCAAATATATATTAATAATGGGAAGCACCAACAAACCATGCATCGTCCAACTTCGCTAGATGGAGGGCTTGAACCTCCAACCTTGTGGTTAACAGCCACACGCTCTAACCAACTGAGCTATTCCAGCCAACAATTTATTACAATCTAAGAGCATAATTAGTTGATATTGTCTGCTCTCGTTCGTTACGTATCGCTGTCACCCTCATGGTTTTAAACCGCATCTACTAAGGAGAAGTTTTCAGACCCTTGTAAGAAATGTTTTTTCACCTCTCCAATCGATGTGGGTTCTCACAAAGCAACCATTCTGTGGGCCAAGCGTCCTCACTGGCGCATCGCCTGGTGACTAGCTCTGATATCATTCGTAAAAGTCCAAGCGCACAACTAGCAGACATTGTCCATTTTTTCCCGTTAGGTATTGCCATCAGCCTCACAGTTTGAAATGCGCCTATTAGAGAGAGGTTTTCGCCGCTTATTAGGATTGTTTCGTTCCTCTCTCCAACAATTAGTGGATATTATCTATTTTAATCCGTTACATATCATCGTCAGTCTCACAGTTTTAAAACGTGTCTACTATGGAGACATTTACACACCATATACGGAATGCTGAACTCCCCTCTCAAACCAATCAAGGCACAGACCATTAGTAGTCAGGATGGCCGAGTGGTCTACGGCGCCAGACTCAAGTTTTGTTCCTCGTAATAGTGGTTGAAACGTATCATTGTTTATCATTAAATAATAAGAACTTCCTACTTCCTACGGTGAAATAATAAGAACTTACGTATTTATTGAATAATAAGAACTTCCTACTTCCTACGTTGAAATAATAAGAACTTCCTACTTCCTACGTTGAAATAATAAGAACTTCCTACTTCCTACGTTGAAATAATAAGAACTTCCTACTGTTGAGTTATGGAGTCTGCTCCCTGTATTTATAGCTTGGTCAATAGCTATATCCGGTAAAGCTATATATGGTACATAGCTATATATAGTAGATGGTTAAATCTGGTAAAGCTATATTTAGTAGACTGAACCATATATATATCCCGTCTAGTAAAGCTTTGAAATGTACTTTTCTATTCTCTGTACTCTCTTGTTGTACATGCCTGAAGTCATCAATAAAAAATCCTTTTAGCCAGAGTTCTCCTTGCAATTCTCTCTATCCTTCTCTTTGTGATCATCTAGATCGAGGGTGTGCGTTGTTGTGCGATCCTAACAACTGGTATCAGAGCAAGGCAAAGTTCACCACGATCTGTGAAGATGGAAAGTTCAAAGATTGGAATTGAGAAGTTCGATGGATCCGATTTCGGTTTCTGGAAGATGCAGATTGAAGATTATCTGTACCAGAAAGATCTTCACGAACCTCTGTTTGGGGTGAAGCCGGATACCATGACCACGAAACAGTGGAAGCTCAAGGATCGACAAGCCTTAGGGATGATCCGGTTGACGCTATCCAGAAACGTGGCGTTTAACATCATCAAGGAGAAGACAACGTCAGATCTGATGAAGGCGCTGTCAAATATGTATGAAAAACCGTCGGCTATGAACAAGGTGTATTTGATGCTTAGATTGTTCAATCTACAGATGTCTGAAGGTGGACGTGTTGCGGATCATATAAATGAATTCAATATGATCATAAGTCAACTGGGTTCGGTGGAAATTAATTTTGAAGATGAAATTAAAGCGTTGATTTTGATGTCATCCTTACCCGAGTCATGGGATACTGTTGTTGCCGCAATCAGCAGTTCCCGAGGATCTGATAAGCTGAAGTTTGATGAAATTCGAGATGTAGTTCTCAGCGAAAGTATTCGCAAACGGGAAACTAGAGATTCATCAGGCAATGCTCTCAGTGTTGATCGAAGGGGAAGAAGCAAATCAAAGAGCTCAAACAAACATGGGCGTTCAAAATCAAAGAACCGGGGAAAATCTCCAAACAAACCCAACGTAACGTGTTGGAGCTGGGGGGAAAAGGACACTTTCGGACAGATTGTACAAAGCTAAAGAAGAAGCAGAATCATAAATCTGAAGATGATGATGATTCTATATACACAACAGAAGATGCTGAGGACGTTTTAATCCTTAGTGTGGATAGCCCAGCTGAATCCTGGATTTTGGATTCAGGTGCATCGTTCCATTCGTCTCCAAGTAAGGAATTGTTTCGAAATTTCAAATCAGGAAATTTCGGGAAGATGTATCTTGCCAACAATAAAACCTTGGAGATTGAAGGAAAGGGAGATGTCTCCATACAAACTCCAGCAGGAAATCAATGGACATTACAAGATGTCAGATACATTCCTGGTCTCAAGAAGAACCTGATCTCTATTGGTCAGTTGGATAGCACAGGCTATGCAGCAGAGTTTGGAAAGAGTTCCTGGAAGATTGTGAAGGGCGCCATGGTTGTTGCGCGTGGCACAAAATCCGGAACCTTATACACTACTGCAGAGTGTATAAACATGACTGCTGTTGCTGAGAGTGCTTCCAATTCAAGTCTATGGCACAATAGACTTGGACATATGAGCGTCAAAGGAATGAAGATGCTAACTGCGAAAGGAGCTTTAGAAGGCTTAAAATCTGTTGATATGGGTCTTTGTGAGAGCTGCGTTATGGGCAAACAGAAACGAGTTAGTTTCACAATGGCTGCCAGAGAACCGAAGAAAGTGCGGTTGGAAATGGTCCATACAGACGTCTGGGGACCATCTCCAGTTTCATCACTTGGTGGACCAAGGTACTACCTCACCTTCATCGATGACTTCAGCAGGAAGGTATGGGTTTACTTTCTGAAACACAAGTCAGATGTGTTTACCACCTTCAAGAAGTGGAAAGCTGAAGTTGAAAATCAGACCGGCTTGAAGATCAAATGCCTGAGGTCTGACAATGGAGGAGAGTACAACAAATCAGAGTTTATAACATTTTGTGCAGCTGAGGGAATTAGATTAATAAGAACAATTCCCGGTAAGGCAAGACAAAATGGTATTGCAGAAAGGATGAACAGAACCTTGAATGAGCGAGCAAGAAGCATGAGGATTCATTCTGGATTGCCAAAGACATTCTGGGCTGATGCTGTGAACACAGCAGCATATTTGATTAATAGAGGGCCGTCAGTACCCTTGAAGTTCAAATTGCCCAAAGAAGTATGGACAGGAAAAGAACTCAAGTACTCTCACTTGAGAACCTTTGGCTGTACTGCATATGTTTATGTTGATCCAGAGAAGAGAGATAAGCTTGATGCTAAGGCTGTGAAATGCTACTTCATAGGCTATGGCTCTGACATGTTCGGGTATAGGTTTTGGGATGAGAAAAATATGAAGATCCTAAGACACTGTGATGTGACCTTTGATGAAAATGTCATGTACAAGGACAGAGAGAAGATAAACTCTGAGACTACGAAGCAAGTGGGAGTTGAATTTGAGTGGCAAGAAAATTCACACAGTGATGGTATAACAGAAGCTCAAGAAACTCCTGATCCTATTGCTGAAGAACCAGACGTGGCTGATCCTATTGCTGAAGAACAAGACGTGGAGCAAGTTGCACCTGAACAGGTGTTGAGAAGATCATCCAGAACTACCAGAGCATCAGACAGATATTCAACCTCATTACACTATCTGTTGCTGACTGACGAAGGAGAACCAGAGTTCTTTGATGAGGCCCTACAAGTGGAAGATTCAACTAAGTGGGAGCAAGCCATGGATGATGAGATGAGCTCACTTGAAAGGAATAATACGTGGGTGCTGACTGAGCTGCCTACAGGAAAGAGAGCTCTGTTGAACAAATGGGTGTTCAAAATCAAGGTTGAACCAGATGGCAGAAGGAGGTTTAAGGCTCGGTTAGTAGTTAAAGGATATTCACAAAGAAAAGGCATTGATTATGCTGAGATCTTTTCTCCAGTTGTGAAATTAACTACTATCCGAATTCTACTGAGTATTGTTGCATCGGAGAATTTGCACCTTGAGCAAATGGATGTAAAAACGGCATTTTTACATGGAGATCTAGATGAGGAGATCTATATGCAACAACCCGAAGGATTTGCAGCTCCAAGCAAGGAGCACATGGTGTGTAAGCTCAATAAGAGCTTGTATGGACTGAAACGAGCACCGAGACAATGGTACAAGAAGTTTGACTCCTTCATGAGCAAGAGTGGTTTCCACAGAAGTGAAAAGGATCAGTGTTGCTACCTCAAGAAATACACTGATTCTTATGTGTTTCTACTCCTGTATGTGGATGATATACTAATTGCTGGATCAAGTATGAGGGAGATAAACCACCTGAAGGCAAGCTTGTCTTCAGTATTTGAGATGAAAGATTTAGGTGCAGCGAAGCAGATCCTTGGGATGAGGATTTCTCGAGATAGAACTGCTGGCACATTAAATCTATCCCAAGAGCAGTACATTGAGAAGGTGTTGTCCAAATTCAAGATGAATAACGCTAAACCCAGGACTACCCCCTTGGCAAATCATATTAAATTGTCAAAGGGGCAATCTCCCAAGACAGTTGAGGAACGTGAGCACATGGCATCAGTTCCGTACGCTTCTGCAGTTGGGAGTTTGATGTATGCTATGGTCTGCACTAGACCTGACATAACACATGCAGTGGGAGTTGTTAGCAAGTACATGACAAATCCAAGGAAGGAACATTGGGAAGCTGTGAAATGGCTTCTGAGATATCTGAGAGGTACATCCAATACTACACTTTGTTATGGCAATGGAAAAGTAGTTCTGCAAGGTTTTGTGGATGCTGATCTGAGTGGAGATGTAGACTCCAGCAAGAGCACATCTGGGTATATCTACACGATAGATGGAACAGCAATGAGTTGGATGTCCAAGCTTCAGAAATGCGTTGCTCTTTCATCTACTGAAGCTGAGTACGTGGCCATAGCTGAAGCTGGAAAGGAGATGATATGGATGACAGACTATCTAGAAGAATTAGGCCGGAAGCAATGCAAGAAGATCCTTTATACAGATAGTCAGAGTGTCATACAGTTGGTGAAAAACCCAGTCTATCATTCAAGGACAAAACACATTAGAAGACGGTACCATTTCACTCGCAGGTTAGTGGAAGAAGGCGATATGTGTTTGGAGAAGATAGAGGGTGCAAAGAATCCAGCAGACATGTTGACAAAATGTGTTGTTGGAAAATTAAAGCTATGCAAAGCCCTAATTGGTATGGTGTAGGATCAGTCTCCAAGTGGGAGAATTGTTGAGTTATGGAGTCTGCTCCCTGTATTTATAGCTTGGTCAATAGCTATATCCGGTAAAGCTATATATGGTACATAGCTATATATAGTAGATGGTTAAATCTGGTAAAGCTATATTTAGTAGACTGAACCATATATATATCCCGTCTAGTAAAGCTTTGAAATGTACTTTTCTATTCTCTGTACTCTCTTGTTGTACATGCCTGAAGTCATCAATAAAAAATCCTTTTAGCCAGAGTTCTCCTTGCAATTCTCTCTATCCTTCTCTTTGTGATCATCTTGATCGAGGGTGTGCGTTGTTGTGCGATCCTAACACCTACTTCCTACGTTGGTGGATTTAACTTGACTCGCCAATGACGCTTTTTAAAAAGTGTCAAAACATGATATTTGAGAATATTTGTAAGTTCGAGACAAACAACTGAAGTTGATTGAAAATATATATTAAAGGGAAGCACCAACACCCATGCTTCGTTCGAATGGAGGGCTTGAATAATATAACAATTTATATACTCAAGGAACCCTAAACATGCATACTATACATTATAACACTTATAACATACTTGGAATGCATGAAACATGCTTAGCCTGTGGTGGGATTTTAAATCTATATGACATACTTTATGCATATACATTTTCTATTTAATTAAAACATACATTCATAATGCATAATTAATTAAACACACTAAAGTTGGTTGGTTTTGGCATTTTAAAGCAAGCAATTAACTAAATTATTACACTAATAATTAAAAATAACTTGAGCCGCTCCCGAGGATCACGAACTGGGCGAACCAACCCTTAAAAACGTTGAATCGGACCCCAACGGCAGAAAAAACACCCGAAGCGCCTCTTCCATCTTCTTCGGTTCAGCTTGCTATCTCTTCCATTTTCGATCAATTACAACCTAAAATGGACTCTAATGACTCCATAAAAATTACAGACCTTTCTTCATTCATTAAAGCCCATACACATTAGGCTTATTACAATAATTATATCAAATGGAAGCATAAAAAAAATGCCAAAACCAAAATCATCCACTTTAGCAACCACAAATTTCATTCATAAAATGGTACCCACCATGATCAAATTAATGTAAATAAAGTGCCTAAAACTTGCTCTGATACCAATTGATGGTGTTAATATAACACATGCGGAAGCAATTTGGATCTTAGGCACTTTTAGATATCAATTATAGTAAATAACTAGCATGTTCATAAGTATTAAAACTTAATGAGTTTGAATACTAACCTTTTGTAGTTCAAACTTCTTTTTCCTCACGAACCGGTTTCAAACCACCACTAGTGTCTTCTCCAATATCCTCCAGCCTTAGAACGGGATTGTGGAATCCGGTGAGTGACTAAACTTGGGAGGGATTTTGTATATGTGAAGAGAGTGTTTGTGAGAGGTTTTTCTCAAGGTTTTTCACCAAGAAGAAGAAGACCTTCCATGTACCATGATCACTCTATTTAAAGAGTCATGTTTGCATGTTCATGGAAATTTGAGATCACCAAATTTTGACACTTAAAATTCCACTCAAATGTTTGGGATTATGTGGCAAGCATGCATGTTTGAGTTAACCCAATTTTGACACTCAAAATTCCACTCAAACTTATGGGGTTTATTTGGCAAGCATGCAAGTTTGGTTAAACCAAATTTTGACACCTTAAAATTCCACTAACATGGATTTTTTTCCATTAAATGAAGTCAACATTTTGACTTTCTTCATTTTAATTCAACAATTATTTTGAATAATGAATTTCAAATTAAAGTAACATTAAATGATTAATTAAACTATTTAATTAATATTTAATATTAATTCAAATGCCAATCCCAATCAATTCCGATACATAATTGATTAAGATATTTAAATCTTATTTAAATATCTTAGATTCTCTCCTTTTGTTTAATTCTTAAATAAAACAAAAATGCGGTTAAATATATTATATATATGTAGCGCATATTCCTTAATTTGAATTCGAACACTTCGAACTCACTCGTCACACTGTTCTATGGTTTAGTCTGATATGAGCTAGCAGAGGGACCTAATGGACCTATAGATCATGGGCTCCAACGATCCAAGATTAACCGGCTAAACTCATTAACCTTGTTAACCAACATTCGTTAACTACTAGGACACTCCACTATAGCCTAGTAGTTGCACTCCCCTCACTATATATATATATTTCTGTCCATTTGATATAACCATGATTAGTAAGTCGATCCTTCATAGGTTGTTCATAACTAGAGCTGGGTCAATTTACCGTTTTACCCCTAAAGTTACTTCTTGTTCCTTATGTCTCACTAATTCTCTAATGAACAATTGGTTTATGGTCCAACCCGTAAACCGAATCCCTCTCAGGCCAATGAGAGGGTGGGGCCCCTTGTTCAAGACCTGGAGTCAGCGCTTAAGGGAACTATCTTTCTTCTATCCCTAAAAGTGGGTAGGAGCGAATTCCATCTTGCACCCCACGTCCCCAGCCATTCACCCAGTCTTACCCCTGAAATGGGAGGCCTATTGAGTCGGCGAACTAGAGCCACTCTCACCCATGCAAATCTAAGGATAATTTCGAATAAACAGGAGTTCATGGTTAGCTCAGGATTAAAACCGAGTTACCTAGGTTATCCAATGAAAAGAAAATCAGTCCCAACAGTAAACGACATTATAAAGTGAGAGTGGTTTTCTTCATGGTCCGATCTTATGCAATACTCATTGCATAGGATGCCCCCACTCACATGTATCCACATGTACAATTTAGTGATCACATTGTTTATATCATATACAAAAGTGGGCCGCATCCATAGTGTCCCCAGAATAAGGTACTCAGCCTTATCCTTATACTATAGATCATTTTGACTATATACTTGAACTTGATCCACTCTTATGTCTCTACATATAGTTCAAGTAATCATACTATAGCCAGAGTGTTCTTAGTTTATTGGATTTAGATTAATGATCGTACAATCACTTTATTCCATAACAATCTTTACTGAATAAACACAATAATAACTTTATTGAAAATAGAATATGTTTTTGTTTACAAACTATGAGTTTTAGGACATAAAACCCAACAAACTCCCACTTGGACTAAAACTCTAGTGGGGTTTTATAACGTTGAGTAGAGAGAAATACAATAAACTAGGGCATCACATACTCATGCCATTTCTCCCACTTGCCCTAGATTACATAACTCGTAGTCCTAGACTCACTAGGTGCCCTTCAAACACTTTAGTCGTGAGGGGCTTTGTAAATGGATCAGCAATGTTGTGCTCTGAAGCTATCTGTGTGACGATCACATCTCCTCGTTGCAAATTCTCCCTTATGAGATGATATTTGCCCTCAATATGTTTTCCTCGCTTATGGCTTCTTGGTTATTTTTAATTTGCAACTGCTCCACTGTTATCACAATAAAGAGTGACGGGAAGATGCATATTTAGAACGACTTCCAAATCAGTTAAAAACTTCCTAATCCATACAGATTCTTTCGTTGCTTCACAAGCAGCAACATACTCAGCCTCCATGGTGGAATCAGCAATGCAACCTTGCTTTATGCTTCTCCATATTATTGCACCTCCGTTCAGAGTGAAGACAGATCCTGATGTCGATTTCCTCGAATCTACATCGGTCTGAAAATCTGAGTCAGTGTACCCTGTAAGGATCAGATCCTTAGCATAATACATTAGCATATAGTCCCTCGTTCTCCTAAGATACTTGAGGATATTCTTAACGGCAGTCCAATGAGCACGTCCCGAATTGGACTGATATCTGCTGACAATTCCCACAGCATAGCATATGTCGGGTCGGGTACATAGTATGGCATACATCAGACTGCCGACCGCTGATGCATAGGGAATGTGTCTCATATCCTCAACTTCTTGAGGTGTCTTAGGACTTTGTTCCTTCGACAAATGAACTCCATGCCTGAAAGGTAATAATCCTTTCTTGGAGTCCTGCATCTTATATCGAATCAACATTTTGTCGATGTACGATGCCTGAGACAATGCTAGTGTTTTGTTCTTGCGATTTCGAACAATTTGGATTCCAAGAACAAATTGAGCCTCTCCCAAATCTTTCATTTGGAATTGTGTCGCTAGCCAATGCTTAATGTCAGTCAGAAATCCCACATCATTTCCAATGAGTAGGATATCGTCAACGTACAACACCAGGAAAGCTACTGTAGAGTTGACTATCCTTTTATAAAAACAAGGTTCGTCAACATTCTGTTTAAAGCCATAAGATTTGATCGCAGTATCAAACTTTATATTCCAGGATCGAGATGCTTGCTTCAACCCATAAATGGATCTTTTAAGCTTGCAAACCCTTTGCTCGTGATCCTGTTCAATGAACCCCTCTGGTTGAGCCATATAGATACTCTCTTCAAGATTGCCGTTTAGAAAGGCTGTCTTAACATCCATTTTCCAAATTTCATAATCACAAAATGTGGCAATAGACAAGAGTATTCTAATCGATTTAAGCATAGCAACAGGAGAGAAGGTTTCTTGATAGTCCACCCCCTCTCTTTGGGTATAACCCTTTGCTACTAGTCGAGCTTTAAAGGTCTGTACCTTACCGGTTTGGTCTCGTTTCCTCTTATAGATCCATTTGCAACCAATAGGTTTTACCCCATCTGGTTGATCTACAAGTTCCCAGACTGTATTGAAGTACATTGACTCCATTTCAAGATTCATGGCTTTAATCCACTGATCTTTATCTTCAGCATTCATTGCCTGTTTATAGGTCAATGGATCCTCAATGCCATCATCAGGTATGATGACTTGAGTTTCTGTCAAACCCAAGTAACGATCGGGTTGAGTTATAACCCTCCCACTACGTCGAGGCATTCTCAACTCTTGAGAAGGATGTGATTGACCAGAAGTATCAGCTTCATCAACAACTCTTGTTGAAGGACCAGCTTGATCAACAACTCTTGTTGTTTTATCAGTAGCTTCTTTAGAAATCTCACTTAATACTAGTTTGCTATGAGGTTGATGATTTCTTACGTGGTCTTCCTCTAAGAATGTAGCGTTTGTTGATAAAAACACTCTATTTTCTTGAGGGTCATAAAACAAACCACCTTTCGTCTCTTTGGGGTATTCTACGAATAGACATAATTTTGAACGACGTTCTAATTTATTGGGGTTTTGCAACAACACATGTGCTGGACATCCCCTCTCAAACCAATCAAGGCAAATATCATTAGCAGTCAAGATGGTCGAGTGGTATAAGGCGCCAGACTCAAGTTTTGGTCCTCGTAAGAGGGCATGGGTTCAAATCCCACTTCTGACATCTCATATTATTGTGAGAAAAAACGCAGGACACAGTGGATAAATTGTTTATCATCATGGGTTCAAATCCCACTTCTGACACTTCTGACATCTCATATTATTGTGAGAAAAAACGCAGGACACAGTGGATAAATTGTTTATCATCAGATACTTTTTAAAAAGTCAATATAACTAAACACACCACGTCACAAACAACTGAGCTAGGAAGCACCAACCTTGTGGTTAACAGCCACACGCTCTAACCAACTGAGCTATTCCAGCCAACAATTTATTACAATCCAAGAGCATAATTAGTTGATATTGTCTGCTCTCGTTCGTTACGTATCGCTGTCACCCTCATGGTTTTAAACCGCATCTACTAAGGAGAAGTTTTCAGACCCTTGTAAGAAATGTTTCTTCACCTCTCCAATCGATGTGGGTTCTCACAAACAACCATTCTGTGGGCCAAGCGTCCTCACTGGCGCATCGCTTGGTGACTAGCTCTGATATCATTCGTAAAAGTCCAAGCGCACAACTAGTAGACATTTTCCATTTTTTCCCGTTAGGTATTGCCATCAGCCTCACAGTTTTAAAAGCGCCTATTAGAGAGAGGTTTTCGCCGCTTATTAGGATTGTTTCGTTCCTCTCTCCAACAATTAGTGGATATTATCTATTTTAATCCGTTACATATCGTCGTCAGTCTCACAGTTTTAAAACGTGTCTATTATGGAGATATTTACACACCCATATACGGAATGCTAAACTCCCCAATCAAACCAATTCGGGAACACACCAATAGCAGTCAGGATGGCCGAGTGGTCTAAGGCGCCAGACTCAAGTTCTGGTCCTCGTAAGAGGGCGTGGGTTCAAATCCCACTTTTGACATCTCATATTATTGTGAGGCAAAACGCGAGACACACTGGATAGAATCTACTAGTGGTTGAAAACGTATCATTGTTATTCATTATATAATAAGAACTTCGCCAATGCTTTTTAGAACTTCCTACTTCCTACCATGGTGGATTTAACTTGACTCGCCAATGATTTTTAAAAAGTGTCAAAACATGAGTTTTAAGAATATATCTATCTGTAAGTTCAAGTTAGTTATCTTACACACCACGTCACAAACAACCGAAGTTGATTGAAGATATATATTAAAGGGAAGCTCCAACACCCATGCTTCGTCCGACTTCGTTAGAAGGAGGGTTTGAACGTCCGACCTTGTGGTTAACAGCCACACGCTCTAACCAACTGAGCTATTCCAGCCAACAATTTGTTACAATCCAAGAGCATAATTAGTTGATATTGTCTGCTCTCGTTCGTTACGTATCGCTGTCACCCTCATGGTTTTAAATCGCATCTACTAAGGAGAAGTTTTCAGACCCTTGTAAGAAATGTTTCTTCACCTCTCCAATCGATGTGGGTTCTCACAAAGCAACCATTCTGTGGGCCAAGCGTCCTCACTGGCGCATCGCCTGGTGACTAGCAATTATATCATTCGTAAAAGTCCAAGCGCACAACTAGCAGACATTGTCCATTTTTTTCCCGTTAGGTATTGCCATCAGCCTCACAGTTTTAAAACGCACCTATTAGAGAGAGGTTTTCACTGCTTATTAGGAATGTTTCGTTCCTCTCTCCAACAATTAGTAGATATTATCTATTTTAATCCGTTACGTATAGTCGTCAGCCTCACAATTTTAAAACGCGTCTACTATGGAGACATTTAGACACCATATACGGAATGCTGAACTCCTCTCTCAAACAAATCAAGGCATACACCATTAGTAGTCAGGATGGTCGAGTGGTCTAAGGCGTTAGACTCAAGTTTTGGTCCTCGTAGGAGGGTGTGGGTTCAAATCCCCATTTTGACATCTCATATTATTGTGAGGCAAAATGCGAGACACAGATAAAATCTACTAGTGGTTGAAAAACGTATCATTGTGTTTCCTACCATGGTGGATATAACTTGACTCGCCAATGCTTTTTTAAAAAGTGTCAAAACATGATTTTTGAGAATATCTCTAATCGAGTTAGTTGTCTTACACACAACGTCACAAACAACCGAAGTTGATTGAAACGATTATAGTTGTTGGATGTGGTGTACATTCTCAAAGAAGAAGGAAAATCTATGTTCAAGAAATTCAAAAGATTCGTTGAAAATGGGTATGATCAGAAGTTGAAAACCTTTGGCACTAATCGAGATGGCGAGTTCTTATCCCAAAACTTCTCAAATGGAGGAAGGTATCAAACGTCAACTCACTGCTCTGTACACTCTACAACAAGATGGTGTAGTCTACCAAAGAAATCGCATCATAATGAACACTACAAGAAGCTTACTCAAGAGCATGCAAGTCCTAGCGATTTTCTGGGGCAAGGCGATACGACATGCGGTTTATCTTATAAATCGTTTACTGATAGAGGCGCTAGAAGCTTGCATCTCCTACGAAGTATGGTTTGACAAGACACCCCACTTTGAGTACCTAAGATTCTTTGGTTGTACAACATATGTTAAGACTGCAAAACCATATATAACAAGGCTTGATAATAGAAGCCAAAAGATGGTGTACTTTGGCGTAGAGGATGGAACCAAGGCACACAGATTATATGATCCGCAACATTAAGAAATTAATGTAAGTAGGGATGTCGTATTCAAAGAAGATAAGAAGTGGGATTGGTGCAGCGTTGGCGATAACAAGCAGACTGTTATAGAGTTCATTACTCTAGAAGAAGAGGGAGATTGTAGAAATTGAACGCAACTCTAATGCCAACTAATGCTGCCTGATACCAATTTGTTAGAATTGAAATCGCCCTGATACCAATTTGATGAAGTAAGCTAAAGTTGCTCCGATACCAACCTCGAAATAAAACGCTCGCTCTGAATCTAACTCGTTTAGATAATTCTCACGAAACTTTAAGAAAGAAGGTGTCGCAGGGGGAGACAGAGACAAGGAGACAAAGAAATTCTCAAGAGGTTATTACACACTAATTCAGACAGTAAATATTTTTCTTCTCTTTCTTGTTGTTATTTCTCTCTGCACTATTACTTTGAACACATGAGGCTTTTTTATAGCATTTCCTGAGGCAAATTTGGCTTTAACTACCCACGATTTTTTTTTTCACCCATTTACTTTCCCTTCGGTAAATTTCTCCCCTATTTGCTCTCCCTCCCTAGGATAATTATGCCCTCGTAATTAAATCGTTTAGATTGAATTAAAAAAAGCAAAAAAACAAAAAAAAACATTTAAGTTTATCTTCCAACAGAGATGCAACAGACTTAGAAAATGCCCCTAAAGCAACACCAACAAATCCATACATGTCATCATCGATGACATGTGCTGTCTTTTGACTGAGCAGCTCACCGCGGGTGAGAACAGGAAGAAAATAACCGAAAGTGCAAGAGAGCAAAAACCTTGGATTTTGTTGTTGCTAAAAACTAGTACATTTGTTCCTTGTTTGATTGCAATATTTAAATAACAAACCTAGACTAAAAATGGCAAAAGTGGCCAAATGAATTTGCACCACTCTACCCTCTAAAAATGGCTGGAGTGGCCAATTGAATTTTTGCCACGAGGGCAACTTCTTTGCACAGGCTTTATTTAACAATTTTCTTCTAAAACCTATGGTATATCTACCTTATTGATTGAACTCCGATCTTTGAGCGTAGTTCCTCAAATTTCACTCGCATCAGATAGTTGGTGAAGATGTCTCCAAGCTGTTCCTTTGTTTGAATGTCAATCTTGATAAGTCCCCGATCTGCACACTCCCAAATGTAATGGAATCTGATCTCTATGTGCTTGCTCCAGTTGTGCAAAACTGGATTTTTAATCAAGGAGATTGTATCCTTGTTGTCCATGTATAGTATTGGTGGATTGCCTTCTTTTTCGATCAGCTCCTCCAACAGCCGCGCAAGCCAGACCCCCTATGTGGCCGCCATCGTAGCGGCAATGTACTTTTCTTTGCAAGAAGACAAAGCAACTACCTTCTGTTTAATTGATTGCCAGCAGATCACGCCACCTGAGAGGAAGTAAATCATCCCATGGTTGCTCTTATGATCATCAACGTCACCAGCCATGTCACTATCACTATAGCCGACCAGCTTAAGCTTCTCTCTTCCTCTCCCAGTATCTCACACCCTAGCCTCTAGTTCTGGCCACATAGCGCAAGATGTGCTTGACAGCTACAAGATCCTCCTTCGTTGATGCTTTCATAAACTTACTCACATATCCAATGGAATAGGCAAGGTTAGGGCATGTGTTTACCAGATAGCGCAGACTCCCGACGATGCTGCGATAATTGGTGGTGTCACCGCCAGCGTAGTGCCGACTCTCCTTAGTTGGAGACGGGGCTCCATTGGCATCCTTGTAAGATTACTGTTTACCAGCCCAACTATGTCTAGTAGCTTCTTCGCATATGCACCTTGACAGATGGTGATGCCGGTAGTACTCTACTGCACTTCGATGCCGAGGTAGTAGCTAAGCACACCAAGGTCGCTCATCTTGAAGGTCTTTAACATCTCCCTCTTGAATCTTCTAAGAACTTCCATGTCGCCTCAAGTGATTATGAGATCATCGACTTACACTCCCATGATCAACCGCTTCTTGCCGTGGTCGCACGTCTACATCCCATGCTAAGAGGCTCAACGCTTGAACTTGAGCGACAACAGGATACTATCGAGCTTCTTGTTCCAGGCTCGTGGTGCTTGTCGAAGCTAGTAGAGCACCTTGTGCAGGTGCAGTACCTTGCCGGGGTGTCATTATCGATGAAGCCAGGTGGTTGTCAGACGTAGATGATCTCCTTCAGCTCTCCGTTGAGGAAAGCGAACTTCACGTCCAAGTGGTGGACTTCCTAGGAGTGATGTCCGCGATCACCAACAACAGGCGGACAGATTCCAACCCTACCACCGGCGCGAACACCTCTTCGAAGTCCACCCCTTGCTTCTGGACGTAGCCCTTTGCCACGAGACGGGCCTTGTGCTTTACAACTTCTCCCTCTTCGTGACGCTTCAGCTTGAACACCCATTTGAGCCCTATGGCTCGATGTAATGGCGGCATATCCTCCAGACTCCACGTCTTGTTGTCAATGACAGACATCATCTCTTCCTACATTGCCTTCAGCTAGCACAAGTTCTTCTCTTGTTTGGGGAAAGATTTCGTTTCATCCGCGCTGATGGCATGCAATTCGACACCTCTTCTTCGAGCTCGTGCGCCGCCAGTCCCAGTGGTTCACCTTCTCCTAATAGGTCTTCAATATTTCGGTGCCTGGCTGTCAGACCATCATCGTGATCGGCATCCATAAATAACTAGAGCAACTAGTCACAATGTCCATTCCTCCATTATAGCACAACCGAAAGCAATAACTTCAAAATGCATCATAAATTCTCACCCTAGGGTTATTTCGATAATTTTTTTAATATACATAACAATCATCCAGATTGCCTTTGGAGCTACCACACGTGCCTAAATGAGTCTTACGCACAATTACGCGTGCTTTGTGGCACAATCGCACTCTTACGACAGTGGGATAGCGATTGTGCAACACTTGTTCTAGCCCAGAAAATAAGTCGGTCGTGTTAAATTCAAACTTTCCAAACAATATTGGTGTATGCTCGCGACACGGGTCATGTTTAAATTTTTTTTTTTAGAAAACAGGAGCAAATAAATGCGTTGAAAACAATTTTAAAGAAATCAATGTTATAAGCTAAAAGCGAGTAGGCAACAACAACAACTTTGATAGCATATAACCCATGTACGAAGAATTGACACCTATTCAAATTCTCCTATAGTACATTCTGGGGTGTTTTAGCCCTACAGGTGTAGATATAATTTTGGTGACCGGTCATACACCCCGTATTGACACAACGATAATAGTAAAGCCCTATCTAACTTGAAAAAATTAAAAAAAAAAAAAAAAGGTTTGGAACAGGCATACGCCCATGAACAAAAAGTCCTAGACAAGCATGACCAGGATATCGGACATGCGCCCATAGGCAACACGTCTTGAAAAAGTATGACCGTGACATCCTCCCTCAATTGGTTGACATCTTTGACAATCGACTCTTAACAAACTCAGTGTTGTAGGATGAGGTTGACTTCAAGTCCATGGATGCGCTTCCCACTGATCTTAGTATTAACGATTCTCTTCCAATATGATAGGAACTATTGAAACCCACTTCTTGATTTGTTGACTCTTCGCGTGTTCTTAGTTGGTGTATGTTCTACTTTCTTAGCATGAAAATTTTTCGTCTTTGCGTGAGGTCGCACCACCTCCTTGTGCTTGATGTCTTTTTGGTCGAGATAGTAACATTTCAAGTTACTAATGTGGACAAAAGGGCTAGTCTGCATCTATGGGAGTAGTTGAATCCTATATTATACCTTCTCAACCTTGTGGATAACTTCGACTAGTCCATAGTATTTTCGCACCAGTCTTTGGTTCTTGTTGCTTTGAACTCAGAGTTGGTTCTTTGTAACTGTACTAGTCAAGACGTGTTTAATAAGGATTTTGGTATTAATTATTGAGTCTTTGTAACTCCTGAAGTCATTTTTTGACCTTATTTAAGGCATTTGA